>NC_135959.1:6879488-6886988 GCF_053455715.1 Rhinoraja longicauda | reverse complement strand
CCAGTAAAGTCTGATTAAAGACAATCCATGTGTCTCCAATGAGGTAGATAGTAGCTCAGGACCACCCTCTAGTTGTTGAGAGGACGGTTCAGTTGCCTGATCACAGCTGGGAAGAAACTGTCCCTGAATCTTTGAGTATTTGAGTATAGGAGTAAAGAGGTCCTTCTGCAGTTGTACAAGGGCCTGGTGAGACCACATCTGGGGTATTGTGTGCAGTTTTGGTCTCCTAATTTGAGGAAGGACAGCGTAGGGTCACGAGGTTATTCCCCGGGATGGCGAGACTGACATATGAGGAAAGATTGCAAAGGCTGGGCTGTTATTCACTGGATGAGAGGGGATCTTAGGCAGACGTATAAAATTATGAAAGGACTGGACAAGCTAGATGCAGGAATTTTTTCCCAATGTTGGGGGAATCCAGAACCAGGGGCCCACAGTCTAAGAATAAAGGGGGAGGCCATTTTATACTGAGTTGAGAAAAAACTTTTTCACCCAGAGAGTTGTGAATTTGTGGAATTCTCTGCCACAGAAGGCAGTGGAGGCCAATTCACTGGATGAATTTAAAAGAGAGTTGGATAGAGCTCTAGGGGCTAGTGGAATCAAGGGATATGGGGAGAAGGCAGGCACGGGTTACTGATTGTGGATGATCTGCCATGATCACAATGAATGGCGGTGCTGGCAAGAAGGGCCAAATGGCCTCCTCCTGCACTTATTTTCTATGTTTCTATGCTTCTAAAATGCCATTGACCATTGACAATAGACAATAGACAATAGACAATAGGTGCAGGAGTAGGCCATTCGGCCCCTCGAGCCAGCACCGCCATTCAATGTGATCATGGCTAATCATTCTCAATCAGTACCCCGTTCCTGCCTTCTCCCCGTACCTCCTGACTCCGCTATCATCAAGAGCTCTATCTAGCTCTCTCTTGAAAGCATCCAGAGAATTGGCCTCCACTGCCTTCTGAGGCATGGACACTGACATCTTTCTGTAATGTAATAAGTAAAAATTAATAAGTAATAAGATGCACAATAGGAAGCATCCTATCTGGTTGCATCACAGCTTGCTCGGCCCAAGACGTCGAGAAATTTCAGAGAGTTGTCAATTCAGCAGTGTCGATCACACAGTCCGGCCTTCCCATTCTCCCCACCGCCCCCCCCCCCCCCCCCCCCACCCCCAAACATCAACAGCATCTATTTCCTCAGTGAAGCAGCTGACATAATCAAGGATCACTCACGCCCCAGTCAGTCTTTCCTCTCCTCTCTCCTGCCGGGTAGAAGACACAGAGGCTTCAAAGAGCGTGGCACAAGATGGAAGAGCAACTTCTTCCCCGCTGTTATCAGACACGTCCACGGACCTCTCATCTGCTGAGGTTGCATTTCCCAACCTCCCAATTAACCAACTTGCTGCCCTTGCACTTTCAAAACAAATCTGCTCTTTCAAGTCCCAGTTTCGAGAGAGAGAGCTGGATAGAGCTCTTAAGGATAGCGGAGTCAGGGGGTATGGGGAGAAGGCAGGAACAGGGTACTGATTGAGAATGATCAGCCATGATCACATTGAATGGTGGTGCTGGCTCGAAGGGCCGAATGGCCTCCTCCTGCACCTATTGTCTATTGTCTATTTCGAGTTCAGGCGCATAGTTTGCGGCACGGTGGCGCAGCAGTAGAGTTGCTGCTTTACAGCGAATGCAGCGCCGGAGACTCAGGTTCGATCCTGACTACGGGTGCTGTACTGTAAGGAGTTTGTACGTTCTCCCCGTGACCTGCGTGGGTTTTCTCCGAGATCTTCGGTTTCCTCCCACACTCCAAAGACGTACAGGTATGTAGGTTAATTGACTGGGTAAAATGTAAAAATTGTCCCTAGTGTGTGTAGGATAGTGTTAATGTGCGGGGATCGCTGGGCGGCGCGGACTTGGTGGGCCGAAAAGGCCTGTTTCCGCGCTGTATCTGAAATATGAAAATAAGTTCGAGTTTAGTTTATTGCCACATGTGCCGAGGTACAGTGAAAAGCTTTATGCGTGCGTGCTAACCAGTCAGTGGAAAGACAACACGTGATTGCAATCGAGCCGTCCACGGTGTACAGCAAAGGTACTAGAGGAGCAAGATAGACCACTCGACCCTAAAGACCGTAGTACGTCACGGCGCCATTTTAGTTGGCAGAAACCTGAAGAAACATTTAAAAAGAAAAATAACAAAAATCTGTGAGTTGATAGATGAGATATATTCTGCATTTTAATGGTATCATCATACATACTGTTCCCCCCAAAACACTGATTACACTGCGAGAGGCGTAGCGGACGGCGGGTTTGCCTACTAAAATGGCGGACGTTCTGCTCCTTTGCTTACTACACATCCGCTGCTCTAGATGTCAACTTATTTACATCGGCGAAACCAAGCGCAGGCTCGGCGATCGCTTCGCTCAACACCTGCGCTCGGTCCGCGTTGGCCAAACTGATCTCCCGGTGGCCGAGCACTTCAACTCCCCCTCCCATTCCCAGTCTGACCTTTCTGTCATGGGCCTCCTCCAGTGCCATAGTGAGGCCCACCGGAAATTGGAGGAACAGCGCCTCATATTTCGCCTGGGCAGCTTGCAGCCCAGTGGTAGGAACATCGACTTCTCCAACTTTAGATAGTTCCTCTGTCCCTCTCTTCCCCTCCTCCTTCCCAGATCTCCCTCTATCTTCCTGTCTCCACCCATATCCTTCCTTTGTCCCGCCCCCCCCTGACATCAGTCTGAAGAAGGGTCTCGACCCGAAACGTCGCCCATTCCTTCTCTCCCGAGATGCTGCCTGACCCGCTGAGTTACTCCAGCATTTTGTGAATAAATACCTTCGATTTGTACCAGCATCTGCAGTTATTTTCTTATTCTTACACTTCAGTATAGGCGGAGTGGTTCATCTTGCCCCTCCAGTATCTTTGGTGTGCAGATACATAATAAAGGGAGAATGCAAATTGGAGGAACAGCACCTCGTATCCCCCTTGGGCAACTTACAACCCAACGGCATGATTATTTATTGCTCTAACTTCAAGTAACCCTTGAATCCTCTCTCTTTCCCCCCCTCCCCCACCCTAGAGAAAGGATGAAACACGAAGGTAAGCTAGCCAATAATATAAAAGAGGTTAGCAAGAGTTTCTGCGGTTATACGAAGCGCTAGAAAGAGGTAAGTTGGACCGCTCGAGAATGATGCAGGAGAAGTTATATTGGGGAATAAATAAATGGCAGAGGAGTTGAAGAACCTTTTTGCATCAGTCTTCAGCAATGGAAGACACCAGCAATGTGCCTGAAATAGTGAAAGGCTTGGATAGAGTGGATGTGGAGAGGATGTTTCCACTTGTGGGAGAGTCTAGGACTAGAGGTCACAGCCTGAGAATTAAAGGATGTTCTTTTAGGAAGGAGATGAGAAGAAGTTTCTTTAGTCTGAGGGTGGTGAATCTGTGGAATTCTTTGCCACTGAAGGCTGTGGAGGCCAAGTCAGTGGATATTTTTAAGGCAGAGATA
The DNA here is from genome assembly GCF_053455715.1 of Rhinoraja longicauda. NCBI lineage: Eukaryota > Metazoa > Chordata > Chondrichthyes > Rajiformes > Arhynchobatidae > Rhinoraja > Rhinoraja longicauda. The sequence continues at coordinate 6,883,495 of NC_135959.1, read as the reverse complement.
GATAGATTCTTGATTAGTGCGGGTGTCAGGAGTTATGGGGAGAAGGTAGATGAATGGAGTTAGGAGGGAGAGATAGATCAGCCATGATTGAAGGGCCAAATGGCCTAAATCTACTCCTATTCCTTATGGCCTTATGGCCCTAGTCATCATATTAGGTTCACTGTCATCCTGTTGTTTCATTGACTGTAACTCGTTTTCACCTAGCCCACAGCCAACACTGCCCGACACACACTAAAGGACGATTTACAGTCTTTCCCAGAGCCAATTAACCTGTGAAACTGTACGTCTTTGGAGTGTGGGTGGAAACCGGAGCACTGGGAGAAAACCCACGCAGGTCTGGAGGAGAACGTACAAACTCCGTACGGACAGCACCCGTAGTCGGGATCGAACCCGGGTCTCTGGCGCTGCAAGGCACACAGTGCCGCCCAGTAATACAAAGCCATCTTGGAGAGTGTGAGCTGGAGAACAAGAAAAAGATTTGTAGGAAGGGACTGCAGATGCTGGTTTACACCGAAGATGGACACAAACCACTGGAGTAACTCAGTGGGACAGGCGGCGTCACTGGAGAGAAGTTGGGTCACGACCCGAAACGTCACCCATTCCTTCTCTCCAGAGATGCTGCCTGTCCCGCTGAGTTACTCCAGCGTTTTGTGTCTATCCGGAAAAAGATGTTTTTCCGAATCAAATAGAACCCAATTCATTCCACAGGGGGAGCTGTGGGACTGTGCGTGCCTTTACACACTTTATTTGAAAGATTGCTTCTGTGGGACATTCATAGGAAGGTTTTTGCCCGCTGGATCTCATTCTCAACGAAAGATTAATAATCCAATGATAGGTTAACAATCTCGGGCTGTTCGGTAAGTATGCTTCCCTACTTTGGTCGGTTGGCAATCATTTGGACAAGTTAATTATTTTAATGAACTTGAATACAATCAATAGACACGTTGATAATGTTTCGGCAATGACCAGTTGGAGGGGCCACGCCACCAACGACCAGCTCTACGGGGAGGTTCCACCTCCGACCGAGAAGATCAGGTTCGAGAAGGACCAATGGGTTCTCGCTGGTCGTTGCCGCTGCCATCCAGAAATACCGCAAACAAAGGTTCGCGCTGTGGGAACCCCACCCGTGGAAGACGGAACCCGGGACGACCAAACAAGACCATGCGGAAGACATTGATGGAAGACGCATGCGTAGAGACGGAAGAGGAAACATAGAAACATAGAAACATAGAAAATAGGTGCAGGAGGTAGGCCATTCAGCCCTTCGAGCCTGCACCGCCATTCAATATGATCATGGCTGATCATCCAACTCAGTATCCCGTACCTGCCTTCTCTCCATACCCCCTGATCCCCTTTAGCCACAAGGGCCACATCTAACTCCCTCTTAAATATAGCCAATGAACTGGCCTCAACTATCCTCTGAGGCAGAGAATTCCACAGATTCACCACTCTCTGTGTGAATAAAAACATTCTCATCTCGGTCCTAAAAGACTTCCCCCTTATCCTTAAACTGTGACACCTTGTTCTGGACTTCCCCAACATCGGGAACAATCTTCCTGCATCAACCCCTTAAGAATTTTGTAAGTTTCTATAAGATCCCCCCTCAATCTTCTAAATTCCAGCGAGTACAAGCCGAGTCTATCCAGTCTTTCTTCATATGAAAGTCCTGCCATCCCAGGAATCAATCTGGTGAACCTTCTCTGTACTCCCTCTATGGCAAGAATGTCTTTCCTCAGATTAGGAGACCAAAACTGTACGCAATACTCCAGGTGTGGTCTCACCAATGCCCTGTACAACTGCAGCAGAACCTCCCTGCTCCTAGGATGAGCTGGCCAGCTGTACGGAGGACCGAGATGTGTGGGGCGTCCGTCACCGTGCCCGTCGGAAACCTGCGCCACTGCGTCGCTAATGTTCTCAACGATTTTAATGAACTAATTAATTAGTAATCTGTGGTGGTATTGTCCGATTTGTCTGGGTCTTACCTGTTGCTTCCCCCCCTCCCCCCTCTCCAAACCTACAAAACAATTGTAGGAGGGGTTTAGAGTCATAGAGTCATAAAGCACGGAAACAGGGCCTTCAGCCTAACTTTGCCTTGCTGACCAAGATGCCTCACCTACATTAGTCCAACCTGCCAGCGTTTGCCCCAAATCCCTCGAAACCTTTCCTGTCTGTAAACCCTTCGTTGAATCCAGTCCCTTCATTTTCCCTTGCCTGAATTCACTGCATCATTTAAGTTTCCGTTTCCTGGTTGCTGAACACACAACACTAACCTACGCGCACATGGGACAATTTACAAATTATACCCAGCCAGTTAGCCTACAAACCTGCACGTCTTTGGAGTGTGAGAGGAACCTGGAGCACCCGGAGAAAATCCACACGGTCACGGGGAGAACGTACAAACTCCAGAGTGTTGTGAATCAGTGGAATTCTCTGCCTCAGAAGGTAGTGGAGGCCAATTCTCTGAATGCATTCAAGAGAGAGCTAGATAGAGCTCTTAATGATAGTGGAGTCAGGGGGTATGGTGCGAAGGCAGGACCGAGGTACTGATTGAGAATGATCAGCCATGATCACATTGAATGGCGGTGCTGGCTCGAAGCCTCATCTCAGTTCTAAATGGCCTACCCCCTTATTCTTAAACTGTGGCCCCTTGTTCTGGACTCCCCCAACATTGGGAACATGTTTCCTGCCCTCTACCGTGTCCAACCCCTTAATAATCTTATACGTTTCGATAAGATCCCCTCCCTCTCATCCTTCTAAATTCCAGTGTATACTCGGTGGGCCGAAGGGCAAGTTTTCCGCGCTGTGTCTCTAAATTAAACTAAGCTAAACTAAACATCTAAGCCAGCTTGGAACCAGAACCTAGCGCATTAGGCCAATTAATTTTACAACGCTCCTTGAGGTAGCTGCATCAACTTTAAGGTTAAAACACAACACGCCACACAGTCGCTTGCGATCCCGAGAGAGACTGCTGAGGGAGTTCAGGAGACAACAATATAAGATCAAATGAGGAACCACATTTTCCGCCAGGAAAACTTTCCTTTTTAATTGAGCAGTTCTTTCATCTGTTCAAATTCATTCTTAAAACAGTTGTGCAGTGCAGCCGGCTTCTGTTTGATTAACTCATTTGAAAATCTGAGACGCAGATTGAATGAAGTAGTTGAATGTTGGGTAAAATACAAACTTGGCTACTTAAGCATTGAGTGATAGGGTCATAAATCAAATGCAACAACCCAACTTGTCCATAAAGTCGTAGAGAGTCATACAGCATGGAAACAGGCCACTTGCTCACTACGACTAAGGTGTCCCATCTGCACTCGTCCCACCTGCCTGCGTTTGTCCCATATCCCTCTAAACATGTCCTATCCATGTACCAGTCTAACTGCTTCTTAATCGTTGGGATAATCCCCAGCCTCAACTACCTCCCCTGGCAGCTTGTTCCATGCACCCACCACCCTTTGTGTGAAAAAGTTACCCCTCAGATTCCTATTAAATATTTCCCCCTTCATCTTAAACCTGCGTCTTCTGATTCTTGTTTCCCCTACTCTGGGCAAGAGACCCTGTGCATCTACCCAATTTATTCCTCTCATGACTTTTGTACACCTCTACAAGATCACACCTCTTTCTCCTGCGTTCCAAGGAATAGAGACCCAGCCTGCTCAACCTCTCCCTGTAGCTCAGACCCTCGAGCCCTGGCAACATCCTCGTAAATCTGTCTGTATCCTTTCAAGCTTGACAACACTTTACTAGTTAATAGTCCTCACTATTCTTTCCCCTCCAACAATCACCTATCTATGTTTATAGTTATTTTTGTAGATACTGCGGCGGAAACAGGCCCTTCGGGCCATCTAGTCCCGCGCCGATCAGCGATCCCCGTACTCCAAAACACTATCCTACGCACTATTTTCACACAGAGAGTGGTGAATCTGTGGAATTCTCTGCCACAGAAGGTAGTTGAGGGCCAGTTCATTGGCTATATTTAAGAGGGAGTTAGATGTGGCCCTTGTGGT
>NC_135959.1:6812269-6878988 GCF_053455715.1 Rhinoraja longicauda | reverse complement strand
CGGTTCACTCGGCTTCGTGTTACATAAAACCCGAACGCTTTGGGCGCGCGATACCAGGGGGACCTGTCAGTCTTCGTATTAGACAGCCAGCAGTAGATATTGAAACTCAAGAATTCATCACTAGATGAAATGGAATTGGCTTTACAGCTCATATAATTTAATGTTGAGAAATAGCGAGCCCATAATTTCCTACCAGCGCCTGTGTCCCTTACTGTAACAGAAATTTAATTATCAAGTCCTCAATAAAAAAAAAAAAAGGAAATCTTCAAATTCTGCAAAGATCGTTTTGCACATAGGCCTTTAAATTTACTGCCGGGGAATAGATAAAACATAATGGGGATGCCATAAAACCCTTTCATTATTTCTGAGTAAGAGATTTTATATGTTTTGTTTGAATTATAGATTACAGCTCCAAATGTTATATCATCAGATCTCGACAGTGTAGGTTCATCAGGTAACACGACTCACAAAACATCATCCAGCCTGCTAGCCCACTCGGGCTCAGCAATGCAGATTATCTGCGTTAATTAGCACCTGCAGATGTTAAAAGGCATCTGTTTCCCCCCCCCCCCTCCCCCCCCCTCTCTCAACCTAAGTACGAGCTTCGTAAGGATGAGTGACGTGCGTCACTTAGCACAGGGGGTGTCTTAGCACAGGGGGAGAGGCAGGAACGGGGTACTGCTTGAGAATGATCAGCCATGATCACATTGAATGGCGGTGCTGGCTCGAAGGGTCGAATGGGCCTCCTCCTGCACCTGTTGTCCATTGTCTATTGTGTCGGGAATGGTGTTAAATGCAGGGACCGCGCAGCGGTAGAGTTGCCGCCTTCCAGCGCTCAGAGCGCCAGGGATCCGGGTTCCATCCCGACCGTGGGTGCTTGTCTGTATGTTAGTTTGTACATTCTCCCCCCCCCCACCCACCCCTTGGGTTTTCTCCGAGATTTTCGGTTTGCTCCCACACTTCAAAGGCGTACAGGTTTGTAGAAAAAGGACGTACCTTTGGAAAGGAGATGAGGAGGAATGGACTTGGCCTCCACAGTCTTTTGCGGCAATGAATTCCACACAGATTCACCACTCACTGACTGGAGAGGGTGGTGATCTGTGGAATTCATTGCCAAGGAAGGCTGCACAGAGGCCAAGTCAGTGGGTATATTTAAGGTGGAGACTGAAAGATTCTTGATCAGTACGGGGTGTCAGGGGTTATGTGGAAAAGGGGGTTTAGTAGACGTGATGCGCCGAATATTCATAGTTCATGTTCATAAGTGATAGGAGCAGAATTAGGCCATTCGGCCATCTACTCTGCCATTCAATCACGGCTGATCTATCTCTCCCTCCTAACCCCATTCTCCTGCCTTCTCCCCATAACCCCTGACACCCGTGCTAATCAATGGCCTAATTCTGCTCCTATAACTTGTGAAATTACGATATTAAGAAATGCTTAGAAAGCCTTAGTTCTCTTAAAATACCTTCATTTCACCTTAGACCCATGTTTTGTGATCCTTATCAAGTGATCACCATTTTGTCTATCATTCTGTGTCAAATCCAGACAGTTACAAACAGCCCATTTATCTCCAAACGTGTTAAAGATGAAACGCGTTAAAGAAATGTCGAACCCTTCCCTTTTGGATGGCACGGTGGCGCAGCGGTAGAGTTGCCACCTCACAGCGCCGGAGACCCGGGTTCGATCCCGACTACGGGTGCTTGTCTGTACGGAGTTTGTACGTTCTCCCCGTGACCTGCGAGAGTTTCTCCCAGATCTTCGGTTTCCTCCCACACTCCAAAGACGTGCAAGTTTGTCGGTTAATTGGCTTGGTATAAATGTAAATTGTCCCTAGTGTGTGCAGGATAGTGTTAATGTGCAGGGATCGTTGGTCGGCAAGGACCCGGTGGGCCGAAGGGCCTGTTTCCGCGCTGTATCTCTAAACTAAACTAAACTAAGTTGCTGCCTGACAGCACCAGAGCCCCGGGTTCGATCCTGACTACGGGTGCTGTCTGTACGGAGTTTGCACGTTCTCCCCGTGACCTGCGTGGGTTTTCTCTGGGTGCTCCGCCTTTCATCAACACTCCCAAGACGTGCAGGTTTTTGTAGGTTAGGCACAAAAATTCCGGAGTAACTCAGCGGGTCAGACAGCATCTCTGGAGAGAAGGAATAGGTAATGTTTTTGGGTCGGTCCGTAGAAGGGTTCCGACTCGAAGAGTCGCCTATTCCTTTTCCCCGGAAATGCTGCCTGACGCACTGAGTTACTCCAGCATTTTGTGTCCAGCTTCAGTATAAACCAGCGTCTGCAGTTCCTTCCTACATGGGTTGGTAGGTTAATTGGCTTCTGTAAATTGTCCCTGGTGTGTAGCATAGTACTAGTGTGTGGATGATCGCTGGTTGGCACAGACTCAGTGGGCCGAAGGGCCTGCTTCAATGCTGTGTCTCTAAACTAAAAATGAAACATTGGCATTCATAGCGAGGGGATTTGAGTATAGGAGCAGGGAGGTTCTGCTGCAGTTGTACAGGGCATTGGTGAGACCACACCTGGAGTATTGTGTACAGTTTTGGTCTCCTAATCTGAGGAAAGACATTCTTGCCATAGAGGGAGTACAGAGAAGGTTCACCAGATTGATTCCTGGGATGGCAGGACTTTCATATGAAGAAAGACTGGATAGACTCGGCTTGTACTCGCTGGAATTTAGAAGATTGAGAGGGGATCTTATAGAAACTTACAAAATTCTTAAGGGTTGGACAGGCTAGATGCAGGAAGATTGTTCCCGATGTTGGGGAAGTCCAGAACCAGGGGTCACAGCTTAAGGATAAGGGGGAAGTCTTTTAGGACCGAGATAAGAAAACATTTCTTCACACAGAGAGTGGTGAATCTGTGGAATTATCTGCCTCAGAAGATAGTTGAGGCCAGTTCATTGGCTATATTTAAGAGGGAGTTAGATGTGGCCCTTGTGGCTAAAGGATCAGGGGTATGGAGAGAAGGCAGGTACGGGATACTGAGTTGGATGATCAGCCATGATCATATTGAATGGCGGTGCAGGCTCGAAGGGCCGAATGGCCTTCTCCTGCACCTACTTTCTATGTTTCTATGTTTCTATGAAACCTATAACCCACTTATGAGTGCTCGTGACATTCTGTGTGCTGTGGGACAGGGGACAATGTACCCTGGAGATTAGGGCAACTTGACAGGACAATCTTACAGAGGTGTGTAAAATCATGAGAGGAATAGATCGGGTGGATGCACAGAGTCTCTTGCCCAGAGTAGGGAATCGAGGACCAGAGGACATAGGTTCAAGGTGAAGGGGAAAGATTTTGTAGGAATCTGAAGGGGGTCACCTTTTCACACAGAGGGTGGTGGATGTATGGAACGAGCTGCCAGAGGTGTTAAAAATGTATCACCCTTCAGCCCATCAAGCCCGCGCCAACCAGAGATCCCGCACTCTGAAACAATCCTACACGCACTAGGGATAAATTACAATTTTACCAGGCCAATAAGCCTACAAATCTGTACCTATTTGGAGTGTGGGATGAAACCGGAGATCCCGGACAAACTCCGTACAGACAGCACCCGTAGTCAGGATCGAACCCGGGTCTCTGGCGCTGTGAAAGGCAGCAGGTCTACCGCTGTGTGTCAACCCTGCCGTCCAAATTTTGTGACAAGTAACAATAATAAACCTAAACCTGAATAAATATGCCAGGGGATTGTAGAAAGCAGCAGGTCAAATAACTTTCCCGATATTAACTGGTAAACCTGTTGAAAGACTGGAGCGACTAGGCTTGTATACACTGGAATTTAGAAGGATGAGAGGGGATCTTATCGAAACGTATAAGATTATTAAGGGGTTGGACACGTTAGGGCAGGAAGCATGTTCCCAATGTTGGGGGAGTTCAGAACCAGGGGCCACAGTTTAAGAATAAGGGGGTAGGCCAATTTAGAACAGAGATGAGGAAAAACCTTTTTCAGTCAGAGAGTTGTGAATCTGTGGAACTCTCTGCTCGAAGGCAGTGGAGGCCAATTCTCTGAATGCATTCAAGAGAGAGCTAGATAGAGCTCTTAAGGATAGCGGAGCCAGGGGGTATGGGGAGAAGGCAGGACGGGGTACTGATTGAGAATGATCAGCCATGATCACATTACATGGTGGTGCTGTCTCGAAGGGCCGAATGACCAACTCCTGCACCTATTGTCTATTGTCTATTGTCTATTGTCTAAATCATAGTGTGATGTAGGTTTAAGATGAAGGGGAAAAGATTAAACAGGAACCTGAGGGTTAATTTTTTCACACAAAGGGTGGTGGGGTCAAGTCAAGTCAAGTCAAGTCAAGTCCAATTTATTTGTATAGCACATTTAAAACAACCCACGTTGACCAAAGTGCTGTACAATCTGATTAGGTTCCAATGGAAAAAAAATGAAACCTACAGTAGCACGCAAACAGTTCACAGCGCCTCCTCAATGAGCCTCAAACGCTAGGGGAGTAGAAATAGGTTTTGAGCCTGGACTTAAAGGAGTCGATGGAGGGGGCAGTTCTGATGGGGAGAGGGATGCTGTTCCACAGTCTAGGAGCTGCAACCGCAAAAGCGCGGTCACCCCTGAGCTTAGCCTAGACCGCGGGATAGTGAGTAGCCCCAAGTCGGCCGACCTGAGGGACTGGAGTTAGAGAGGGGGGGTTAGAAGATTTTTGATGTAGGGGGGGGAGCGTCCATTAGGGCTTTTATACGTGAATAGGAGGAGCTTGAAGTTGATTCTGTACCGTACAGGGAGCCAGTGGAGAGAGGCCAGAATCGGGGTGATGTGGTCCCTTTTACGGGTACCCGTCAGGAGTCTCGCTGCGGCGTTTTGGACCAGTTGCAGGCGGGACAGGGAAGATTGCTGATCCCAGTGTATAGGGAGTTGCAGTAGTCTAGGCGGGAGGAAATGAAAGCGTGAATGATTTTTTCTGTGTCGTCGAATTGGAGGAAAGGTTTGATTTTAGCTATGGTTCGAAGTTGGAAGAAGCTGGCCTTTTACCACAGCGTTGACTTGCTTATCAAATTTTAATGCAGAGTCAAATATCATGCCGAGGTTTTTGACATGCGGTTTGACTAGGCAGGATAGACTTCCAAGACTGCCTGTTATCAATTTGATGGAGTCAGGGGGCCGAATAGGATGACCTCAGACTTGCTCTCATTTAATTGAGGAAGTTCTGTGCCATCCAACATTTTATGTCCTCAAGGCAGTGTGAGAGGCTGTTTAAATTTGACTGGTTGTTGGGTTTACAGGGTGTATGGAACGAGCTGCCAGAGGAGGTAGTTGAGGAAGAACTATTGCAGCATTAAGAAACAATTAGACAGGTACAAGGATAGGGCAGGTTTAGAGGCATATGGGTCAAACGCAGGCAGGTGGGACTAGTGTAGCTGGGACAGATTGGTCGGTGTGGGCAAGTTGGGCCGAAGGGCATGTTTCCACACTGCATGATTTAGATTTAGATTTAGAGAGATACAGCGCGGAAACAGGCCCTTTGGCCCACCGAGTCCGCGCCGCCAGCGATCCCCGCCACATTAACACTATCCAACACAACACTAGGGACAATTTTTACATTTACCCCAGTCAATTAACTACATACCTGTACGTCTTTGGAGTGTGGGAGGAAACCGAAGATCTCGGAGAAAACCCACGCAGGTCACGGGAGAACGTACAAACTCCTTACAGTACAGCGCCCGTAGTCAGGATCGAACCTGAGTCTCCGGCGCTGCATTCGCTGTAAGGCAGCAACTCTACCGCTGCGCCACCGTGCCACCCATGACTTGTCATGACTCCGTAACTGGATGACAAGGTAGCACGCAATAAAGGCTTTTCACTGTACCTCGGGTACACGTGGACACATGTGATAATAAACTAAGCTGAACAGTGGGATTGAGTACCGCAGAAGTGATGGAAGATCAAAGTCAGTTGCTACAGAGTTTGGAAAGACAAACTGATTTGTACCGAAAATGACTCATTTGCCAAGATTACTGGGGCATGAAATGGGAACTCTTGTGGTTCGCAAAAGGGTTCACAGAAAGTAATTGGCATTCATCATTTTGATGGATAAACAATGTCAGATACTATAAGTTACCAAGCCGATTAGATCTTTACTAGGCCTCCCATTATATTGAGAGTCAGTCAAATAACAGCTCGTAATATCTACTCTACTGGGCAATGTTCTGCTTCAGTTAGTCACTGTCGAACTTGTCCCGCAACAATGCATTCTCCAAACCATCCCAATAATGACAGCGTCTGCTCCACAATAACTCCAAAAGACAGGGGGCTAATACGTGTAAAACTGTGGACGATGAATTCAGAGTGGGGAAAGCAGGAAGAAACAAACAAGGGAGAGAGAGAGAGAGGGAGAGAGAGGGAGAGATAGAGATAGAGAGAGAGAGAGATAGTCAAGTCAAGTTAAGTCAATTTTATTTGTATAGCACATTAAAAACAACGAGAGAAAGAGAGGAGGAGAGAGAGAGGGAGAAAGAAGAGAGAGAGAGAGAGGGAGAAAGAGAGAGAGAGAGGAAAGAGAGAGAGAGAGAGAGAGAGAGAGAGAGAGAGAGAGAGAGAGAGAGAGAGAGAGAGAGAGAGAGAGAAAAAGAGGAGAGAGAGAGAGAGAGAGAGAGAGAGAGAGAGAGAGAGAGAGAGAGAGAGAGAGAGAGAGAGAGAGATGAGAGAGAGAGAGAGAGAGAGAGAGAGAGAGAGAGAGAGAGAGAGAGAGGAGTGGAAAATAAGTGCTGGGAATGAGAAAGGAATGAGGGAATATCCTTCCTCAAATTTGGAGACCAAAACTGCACACAGTACTCCAGGTGCAGTCTAACTAGGGCCCTGTACAACTGCAGAAGGACCTCTTTGCTCCTATACTCAACTCCTCTTGTTATGAAGGCCAACATTCCATGGCTTTGTTCACTGCCTGCTGTACCTGCAAGCTTCCTTTCAGTGACTGATGCACTAGGACACCCAGATCTCGTTGTACGACCCCTTTTCCTAACTTGACACCATTCAGATAATAATCTGCCTTCCTATTCTTACCACCAAAGTGGATAACCTCACACTTATCCACATTAAACTGCATCTGCCATGCATCCGGCCCGCTCACACAACCTGTCCAAGTCACCCTGCAACCTCATAGCATCTTCCTCACAGTTCACACTGCCACCCAGCTTTATATCATCTGCAAATTTGCTAATGGCACTTTTAATCCCTTCATCCAAGTCATTGATGTTTATTGTAAATAGCTGCGGTCCCAGCACCGAATGTGACCCGAAATGTCACCTATTCCTTTTCTCCAGAGATGCTGTCTGACCAGCTGAGTGACTCCAGTTTTTGTTGTTGTCTATCTCCGGTGTAAATGGAGCATCTGCAGTTCCTTCCTACACCCCTCCTTCTCATTCCTCGTTCACTTCATAAAGGTGTTGGGTTTCATTCTCCAAATCCAACACCTTCGTGAAGTCGGTCTTGGTTTTTCACTGACTGTAAGCTCAGGGTGTGAAAACCGTCCTTCAAAGTATTCCTGGAAAGAGGCAAACCTTTTCAACCAACCTTTCTTTCAACTGTAGGTCAAGAACTGGCTGCACCTTTACATCTCCAACACGGAGTGCTGTTCACAAGGGGATGAGTAGGGGGGAGTTTCTGGAGTTGCCGATATGACCAAGGATAGTATAGGGCCCTTCTGCAGTTGCATAGGGCCCTGGTCAGACCACATCTGGAGTATTGTGTGCAGTTTTGGTCTCCTAATTTAAGGAAGGACATCCTCGCCATTGAGGCAGTGCAGCGTAGGTTCACGAGGTTAATCCCTGGGATGGCGGGACTGTCATATGAGGAAAGATTGGATGGACTGGGCTTGTATTCACTGGAGTTTAGAAAGATGAGAGGGGATCTTATAGAGATGTATAAAATTATGAAAGGACTGGACAAGCTGAATGCAGGAAAAATGTTCCCAATGTTGGGCGAGTCCAGAACCAGGGGCCACACAGTCTCAGAATAAAGGGATGCCATTTTTAAAATTGAGGTGAGAAAAAACTTTTTCAACAGAAGAGAGTTGTGAATTTGTGGAATTCTCTGCACAGAGGGCAGTGGAGGCCAATTCACTGGATGAAGAGTAGAAGAAGAAGAATAGAATAGCCTTTATTGTCATCGAAAACATGGATGAATTTAAGAGAGAGTTAGATAGAGCTCTTGGGGCCATCAAGGGATATGGGGAGAAGGCAGGCACAGGTTACTGATTGTGGATGATCAGCCATGATCACAATGAATGGCGGTGCTGGCTCGAAGGGCCGAATGGCCTCCTCCTGCACCTATTTCCTATGTTTCTATGTTTCTTTGCTTTTCTGCTTCATTTACCCCTCCTGATGTCAGGTCTTCAACTTTAGCCCCTTCACCGGGTGCTGCCTTAACCTGCCGAATATTTCCAGAACTTTTAAAAAGAAATTTGAGAATCAAATATCGCAGACTGTGTAAATCCGAAAGAAAAAAAAACAAAACTGTTTTGTGCCACCGACCAGCGACCCCCGCACATTAAAACCACCCACACACACACACACACGCACACACACGCACACACACACACACACACGCACACACACGAGGGACAATTTTACATTTTATACCAAGCCAATTAACCTACAAACCAGCACTTCTTTGGAGTGTGGGAGGGAACGGAAGATCTCGGAGAAAACCCACGCAGGTCACTGGGGGGAACGTACAAACTCCGTGCAGACAGCACCCGTGGTCAGGATCGAACCCGGGTCTCTGGCGCTGTAAGGCAGTGGCTTTGTCGTTACTCCACCGTTCTGCCCGCACCGGATACACTCAACAGATCAGGCAGTACGTGTGGAAAGAGAAGGGGTTAATGTTTGAGTTCCTGGACTGAAGTTATCAGCAGGAAAATGTCAATTTAAAACCCTATTTTAAGGTGAGGGGGGGGGGGGGGGGGAAGATTTAATCGGAACCTGAGGGATATCCTTTTGACACAAAGGGTGGTGTTTTTTTTCAAAATGAGCTGCCACATGAGGTAGTCTAAGAAGCATTAAACTATCGTAACATTTTAAGATGCAAAGCATTTGGACAGGTACATGGATAGGATAGGCTTCGACGGATAGACAACAGACAATAGACAATAGACAATAGGTGCAGCAGGAGGCCATTCGGCCCTTCGAGCCAGCACCGCCATTCAATGTGATCATGGCTGATCATTCTTAATCAGTTCCTCGTTCCTGCCTTCTCCCCATACCCCCTGACTCTGCTATCCTTAAGAGCTCTATCTAGCTCTCTCTTAAATGCATTCAGAGAATTAGCCTCCACTGCCTTCTGAGGCAGAGAATTCCACAGATTCACAACTCTCTGGCTGAAAAAGTTTTTCATCATCTCAGTTCTAAATGGCCTACCCCTTATTCTTAAACTGTGGCCCCTTGTTCTGGACTCCCCCAACATTGGGAACATGTTTCCTGCCTCTAACGTGTCCAACCCCTTAATACAATACAATACAATACAATATATCTTTATTGTCATTGTACCCAGGGGTACAACGAGATTGGGAATGCGCCTCCCATACGATGCAATAATTTAAGTAATTAACAGCAACCCAACGAAACGAAACAATTGTAACAGTTTTTAGACAGGGTAAAGTGCAAGTTGATCTATGCGTTGTGGCCATCCGGCTCAGCAGGACCGGTTCATAGCAGCTATGGCCCTGGGGATGAAGCTGTTCCTGAGTCTGGAGGTGCGGGCGTAGAAGGCCTTGTATCGTCTGCCCGATGGAAGGAGTTCGAACAGACTGTTGCAGGGGTGTGAAGAGTCTTTGTAGATGCTGGTGGCTTTCCTGAGGCATCGTGTGTTGTAGATGCCCTCCAAGTCTGGTAGCTGTGTTCCGATGGCCCTCTGAGCTCTATGGACTACCCGCTGTAGAGCTTTCCTTTCTGCCTCCGTGCAGCTGAGGTACCACACAGGGATGCCATGTGTTAGGATGCTCTCTATGGTGCAGCGGTAGAAGGTCGTCAGCAGCTGTTGGGGTAGACCAGACTTTTTCAGTGTTCTTAAGTAGAACAGTCTTTGTTGTGCTTGTATAATGACCTTATACGTTTTGATAGGATCCCCTCTCATCCTTCTAAATTACAGTGTATCTGGGCCAAACACAGGCAGGTGGGTGTAGTGTAGATGGGACATGTCGGCATGGGCAGTTTGGACTGTTTCCACGCTGTATGACTCTAAAACTGTCGCTGTTTGTTTTAGAGACACAGCACGGAAACAGGCCCTGCGGCCCAACGAGACCGCGCCGACCTGGGACAATTTACACTTATACCAAGCCAATTAACCTACAAACCTCCACGTCTTTGTAGTGTGGGATGATAAAGAAGACCTTGGAGTGCAAAAACCCCACCCAGGTCACGGGGAAAACGTACAAACTCCCCACAGACTAACACCCGTACGCAGGGTCCACCTGGGTCCCTAGCGCTGTAAGGCAGCAACTCTACCACTGCGCCACTGTGCTTAAGCTGAAAAGAATTCAGATTACATTGAATACCATTTTTCTTTTATCATTTTCTGCAACAAAAAAAATATAATCAAACAAAATCCTTGAGCTATTGTTCTGCAAGTGCAATGTCCAGGGATATTGAGGTGGATTATTTCACCAGACATCTATTTCAAATTTCTCTATTCTACACTCTTCAGAATTTAGCCCGAGGGCAAAATGAACCAGACACACTCAGACTACAATATTGTAAAATATTACCTTTGTGTTTTAAATTTAATGGTATGAATGAACAGTAATTCCTCAGAATCAAAGGAATTTTTCCAGTGGAAATCCAGAAAGAAAGCTATCAAGACTGTCATCAAACCAATCCTGTGGCAATTTGATTTGCAAATGGCCTTGAACGAGAGCATTTTATTAAAGGTCAGGCCATTACCTCTCTCTATGCTCACTTCTTAAACCCCTTTCTCCACAATTCATTTCAACATCAATTGCTGGTAATTGGCTCCACGAGTCTATTACCTTTTGTTAATCTGCTTTGAATCGTAACATTGGGGATGTGAGGCTTCTTGAGGATTAAGCTCATGAAATGGTCGTGAGGTACGGTGTTTTACATGCTGGCCAGTCACATCTGATAATACTGCACATTAATAAGTAAGTCAGTGAGACCAAGGAAGTGACTGTGGAGACATCGAAAATAGGTGCAGGAGGAGGCCATTTGGCCCTTCGAGCCTTTGGAAGAGGAAGGATGAGGACCCACAAACCTGTCTATCTCGACAGTCAGGGGGTGTGTGGAGAAGGCAGGAACGGGGTACTGATTGTGAATGATCAGCCATGATCACATTGAATGGCGGTGCTGGCTCGATGGGCCGAATGGCCTACTCCTGCACCTATTGTCTAATACCCAGGAAGGATATTCTTGCTATTGAGGGCGTGCAGCGTAGGTTTACTAGGTTAATTCCCGGAATGGCGGGACTATCATATGTTGAAAGACTGGAGCGACTAGGCTTGTATACACTGGAATCTAGAAGGATGAGAGGAGATCTTATCGAAACGTATAAGATTATTAAGGGGTTGGACACATTAGAGGCAGGAAACATGTTCCCAATGTTGGGGGAGTCCAGAACCAGGGGCCACAGTTTAAGAATAAGGGGTAGGCCATTTAGAACTGAGATGAGGAAAAACGTTTTTAGTCAGAGAGTTGTGAATCTGTGGAATTCTCTGCCTCAGAGGGCAGTGGAGGCCAATTCTCTGAATACATTCAAGAGAGAGCTAGTTAGAGCTCTTAAGGATAGCGGAGTCAGGGGGTATGGGGAGAAGGCAGGAACGGGGTACTGATTGTGAATGATCAGCCATGATCACATTGAATGGCGGTGCTGGCTCGAAGGGCCGAATGGCCTCCTCCTGCACCTATTGTCTATCCTCTATTGACAGGCAGGATTCAGTCTGAAGAAGGGTGTCGACCCGAAACGTCACCCATTCCTTCTCTCCAGAGATCCTGCCTGGCCCGCTGAGGCACTCCAGCATTTTGTGTCTATCTTCCCCCACACTTAATAACTGCAAATAATCCTCGTTTTATCTGCAAGCGCAGGAATTTTTGTTTCACTGATATCTCGGCATTTGGGATTCATCCCCTGTGTTGATGCCGGGACATATTAGGGGGTCGTTGTGTCCTTCATCCCTCCAAAGAAAGGCGAGTTACAAATTTCATTCCACTCTGGGTGAATAACACCTTCTTCGTGCTTTTCCCTATACTTGAAGCAATTTACTTCTTGTCGTCAGCTTGAACATATTGCACAGAAACCTGCTTCCTGGCACTGAAAGCAATTGCTGCTCTGGTATGAAGTTAAATTGACAGCTACACTGACTGGGCACTGATGTTGCAGAGTAAATTACTTGCTGATTTGCTGAAACCGCCACCGTTTCCAATTTGCTGACTTACAGTTGAGCTGTTTTAGCGAAGGGTGAATAGTCCGCCCCTCTTCAAATCCTGGCCGGGTGTTCATCTTCGGCACGGTGGCGCAGGGGTAGAGCTGCTCCCTCAAGGCGCCAGAGACCCGCGGGTTCGATCTTGACTTCGGGTGCCTGTCTGCGCGGAGTTTGTACGTTCTCCCCCTGACCCGCGTGGGTTTTCTCCACTTTCCTCCCACACTCCAAGGACGTACAGGTTTGTAGGTTAACTGGCTTGGTAAAAATCAAAGATACTAGAGGAACAAGATGGACCGTCGAAATCGCCTATACTGAAGTGTAGTACGCAAAGGAGAGTAACGTCCGCCATTTTAGTAGGCAAAACCCGCCGTTCGCGATGCCTCTCGCAGTGTAATCAGTGTTTTGGGGGAACAGTATGTGTGATGATACCATTAAAATGCAGAATATATCTCATCTATCAATTCACAGATTTTTGTTATTTTTCTTTTAAAATGTTTCTGCAAGTTTCTGCCTACTAAAATGGCGCCGTGACGTACTACGGTTTTTCGGGTCGAGTGGTCCATCTTGTTCCTCTAGTACCTTTGGTAAAAATGTAAAAATTGGCCCTAGTGTGTGTAGGATAGTGTTAATGTGTGGGGATCGCTGGTTGGTGCGGACTCGGTGGATCGAAGGACTTGTTTCCGCACTGTATCTCTAGACAATAGACAATAGACAATAGACAATAGGTGCAGGAGTAGGCCATTCGGCCCTTCGAGCCAGCACCGCCATTCAATGTGATCATGGCTGATCATTCTCAATCAGTACCCCGTTCCTGCCCTCTCCCCATACCCCCTGACTCCGCTATCCTTAAGAGCTCTATCTAGCTCTCTCTTGAATGTATTCAGAGAATTGGCCTCCATTGCCCTCTGAGGCAGAGAATTCCACAGATTCACAACTCTCTCACTAAAAATGTTTTTCCTCATCTCTGTTCTAAATGGCCTACCCCTTATTCTTAAACTGTGGCCCCTGGTTCTGGACTCCCCCAACATTGGGAACATGTTTCCTGCCTCTAACGTGTCCAACCCCTTAATAATCTTATACGTCTCGATAAGATCCCCTCTCATCCTTCTAAATTGCAGTCTATACAAACCTAGTCGCTCCAGTCTTTCAACATATGACAGTCCCGCCATTCTGGGAATTAACCTAGTAAACCTACGCTGCACGTCGTAAAGCTAACAAAAACTGAAAACTAAAATCTGTCTAGAATTTGGGTTACTCCTGCAATCTAATCGTCGATTCATCGAGTCAAACAGCGTGGAAACAGGCCCTTCGGCCCAATTTGCCCACACCAGCCAACATGTCCCATCAGCACATGTCCCATCCCACCTGCCTGCGTTCGGCCCATATCCCTCTGAACCTGCTCTGTCAATGTACCTGTCCAAATGTTTCTTAAACTTTGCAATAGTCCCCCCCCTCAACTACCTCTTGAATGCAAAACAAGAGAATTTCACGCCATCATGGTACACGTTATAATAAAGAACCATTGACAGGTGATGTTGTAGGTTGAGACCCTTCTTCAGACCTATCCATGTTCCCCAGAGATGCTGCCTGACCCTCCGAGTTACCACAGCACTTCATGCCCTTATGTGTTTCAACCAGCATCTGCAGTTATTTGTTTCTCTTCCAGCACTGACATATGAGGAAAGAATGGAGAGCAGGAATGGGCCACAAAATGATGGAGTAACTCAGCAAGTCAGGCAGCATCTCAGGAGAGAAGGAATGGGCTGAGTTACTCCAGCATTTTGTGAATAAATACCTTCGATTTGTACCAGCATCTGCAGTTATTTTCTTACACTATGATGAAAGAATGGATCGACTGGGCTTATGTTCACTAGAATTTAGGATGAGACGGGATCTTATAGAAACATATAAAATTCTTAAGGGATTGGACAGACTAGACAATAGACAATAGACAATAGACAATAGACAATAGACAATAGACAATAGACAATAGGTGCAGGAGGAGGCCATTCGGCCCTTCGAGCCAACACCGCCATTCAATGTGATCATGGCTGATCATTCTCAATCAGTACCCCGTTCCTGCCTTCTCCCCATACCCCCTGACTCCGCCATCCTTAAGAGCTCTATCTAGCTTTCTCTTGAATGCATTCAGAGAATTAGCCTCCCCTGCCTTCTGAGGCAGAGAATTCCACAGATTCACAACTCTCTGACTGAAAAAGTTTTTCCTCATCTCAGTTCTAAATGGCCTACCCCTTATTCTTAAACTGTGGCCCCTGGTTCTGGACTCCCCCAACATTGGGAACATGTTTCCTGCCTCTAATGTGTCCAACCCCTTAATAATCTTATACGTTTCGATAAGATCCCCTCTCATCCTTCTAAATTCCAGTGTAGGAATTCTAGATGCAGGAAAAATGTTCTTGATATTGGGGTGGAGTCCAGAACCGGGGATCACAGTTTAAGAATAAGGGGTAGGCCATTTAGAACTGAGATGAGTACATTTCTTTTCACTCTGAGAGTTATGAATTTGTGGAATTCTCTGCCACAGGAGGCAGCGGAGGCCAATTCACTGGATGTTTTCAAGAGAGAGTTAGATATAGCTCTTAGAGCTAATGGAATCAAGGGAAATGGGGAGAAAGCAGGAACGGGGTACTGACTCTGGATGATCAGCCATGATCATATTATAATGGTGGTGCGTACAGGCTCGAAGGGCCGAATGGCCTACTCCTGCACCTACTTTCTACGTGCCTATGTTCCTATGTTTCTGGCACATCGTCTTTTCTTGTAAACCAGTATTTGCGGTTCTTCGTTTCTTATTTCATGTTGCTGGCTTGCTTTCCTTTGATTTGATTGTAAATGTGATGTATACTGTAATTGTCGTCTCTACTTTAGCTACTTTATTAGAACGGAGATGAGGAAGAACTTTTTCAGTCAGAGAGTGGTGAAGGTGTGAAATTCTCTGCCTCAGAAGGCAGTGGAGGCCAGTTCGTTGCATGCTTTCAAGAGAGAGCTGGATAGAGCTCCTAAGGATAGCGGAGTGAGGGGGTATGGGGAGAAGGCAGGAACGGGGTACTGATTGAGAGTGATCAGCCATGATCGCATTGAATGGCGGTGCTGGCTCGAAGGGCTGAATGGCCTACTTCTGCACCTATTGTCTATTGTCTATTGTCTATACCTGCCCACTTAGACACTTACAGAAAAACAAAGATAAATATTTGACAGAAATTACATTTCCACTTGCACATCCTGTTTATCTTGTTATTGTCCGGCAACCTTTTTTTTTCAGTTCGGTTTATTTTAGTTTGGAGGTACCAAGTCCGTGCCGACAAGCGATCCCCACACATTAACACTTACCCATCACACACGAGGGACAATTTTGCATATATACTTTTTTTCCCGAGCCAATTAACCTACAAACCTGTACGTCTTTGGAGTGTGGGAGGAAACCAAAGATCTCTGAGAAAACCCACGCAGGTCACGGGGAGAACATGCAAAAATCCACACAGACAGCGCCCGTAGTCGGGATCGAACCCGGGACTCTGGAGCTGTAAGGCAGCACCTCTACTGCTGCGCCACCGTGCCGACCTAATATTCATATTGTCTCACTTAATAACTGCAAATAATGCCAGTTCCTCCTCATTTTATTTGCAAGTTCAGGGATTTTTGTTTCACTTATGTTCCAGCATTAGTATTCATTCACTGTGTTGATGCCAGAACATATTAATCAGATATTATTGTCAAAAACAAAAATGATTTTCAAAGATGTAGGAGTGGCGCAGCGGTAGAGTTGCTGCCTTCCAACGCTTGCAGCACCGGAGACCCGGGTTCGATCCCGACTACGGCTGCTGTCTGTGCGGAGTTTGTATGTTCTCCTGCGTGGGTTTTCTCCGAAATCTCCGGTTCCCTCCCACACTCCAAAGACGTACAGGTTTGTAGGTTAATTGACTTGGTGTAAGTGTAAATTGTCCCTAGTGTGTGTGGGATAGTGTTAATGTGCGGGGGATCGCTGGTCGGCGCGGACTCGGTGGGCCGAAGGGCCTGTTTCCGCGCTGTATCTCTAAAACCTAAAACTAAAAATGCAGGTGCTGGTTTAAACCGAGAGATAGACACAAAAAGCTGGAGAAATGCAGTGGGTCAGGCAGCATCTCTGGAGAGAAGGAATGGGTGATGCTTTGGGTCGAGACCCTTCCTCAGACTGAGAGTCAGGGGAGAGGGAAACAAAGGAATCAGATGACAATAGACAATAGACAATAGGCGCAGATGGTGGTATAGAGAGATATAGAACAAATGAATGAAAGATTTGCAGAGTAAGATGTAACGATGATAAAGGAAACAGGCCATTGTTAGCTGTGGGCTGGTTGAAAACGAGTTACAGACAATGAGACTCAACAAGATGACTTTGAACCTAGTCCAATGACTTGAGTGGGGGGCAGAATGGAGAGAGAGGGAGGATGTATGGGTTACTTGAAGTTAGAGAACTCAATACTCATACTGCTGGGTTGGCTTAGGCTCGTTATTGTCACATTTGCTGAGGTACAGTGAAAAGCTTTGTTTTGCAGCCTATTTAAATAGTGGCACAATGGCGCAGCGGTAGAGTTGCTGCCTTACAGAACCAGAGTCCCGGGCTCGATCCTGCCTACGGGTGCTGCCTGTACAGAGTTTACACGCTCTCCCTATGACTGCGTGGGTTTTCTCTGGGCAGTCCAGTTTCCTCCTATGCAGGTTTGTCGGTTCAAAGTCTGGTTTACCCCAACAGCTGCTGACGACCTTCTACCGCTGCACCATAGAGAGCGTCCTAACGCATGGCATCCCTGTGTGGTACCTCAGCTGCACGGAGGCAGAGAGGAATGCTCTTCAGCGGGTAGTCCACAGAGCTCAGAGGACCATCGGAACACAGCTACCAGCCTTGGAGGGCATCTCCAACACACGATGCCTCGGAAAAGCCACCAGCATCCACAAAGACTCTTCACACCCCTGCAACAGTCTGTTCGAACTTCTACCATCGGGCAGACGATACAAGGCCTTCTACGCCCGCACCTCCAGACTCAGGAACAGCTTCATCCCCAGGGCCATAGCTGCCATGAACCGGTCCTGCTGAGCCGGATGGTCACATCGCACAGCGAACCGGCACAGATCTACTGGCACTTTATTCTGTTTTAAACCTGTTCTAATTTGTTTCATTGGGTTGTTTAAATGAATATTGACTATCTAATTAATTTATTGCATCGTATGGGAGGCGCATTCCCAATCTCGTTGTACCCCTGTACAATGACAATAAAGATATATTGTATTGTAAATTTTCCCTAGTGTGCAGGGTAGAACTAGTGTATGGGTGATCGCTGGTCGGCACGGACTCGGTGGGCCGAACGGTCTGTTTACACGCTGTATCTCTAAAATAATTATAGCTTCCTTTGTTTAATAGTTCCTTCCAATTCCCACTGCCTGAAGTCAACAGCCTTGGTCAGCTCCTCACGGCATTGAATACATCCCATTGCTTGCAGCTCAACAGATGGGTTTTCTTTGGGAAGCAACCAGGATATGCTCAGAACATCCCAATCTATTTCCCATAATACAGTACTTATTTCAAGAAGACTAGAATGTCAAAACAGGGTTGTAACTATGAGGCATTGATAAGTAAGGTTGCCAACTTTCTCACTCCCAATAAGGGCCAAAAGGTGACGTCACCTCCCCACGCCCCACGTGACCTCACCCAGCCAGCGGCCACGTGTTCCCGCTCCACCAATGGCAGCCGCCCGGGCCGGGAGGCGGGTTGCTATGCAACCTCCGTTAGGCGCATGCACTCGGCCCCGCTCCCCGCACACACTCCGTTAGCCTACAGTGTCCGGGCCTATAGCAGCCCCCGGGCCTACAGTGTCCGGGCCTACAGTGTCTGGGCCTACAGTTCCGGGCCTACAGTGTCTGGGCCTACAGTGTCTGGGCCTACAGCGCCCCCCGGGCCTAATAAGGGACAAGGGCGGTCCCGTACGGGACAAACCAATTTAGCCCAAAATACGGTAGCGCAGCGGTAGAGTTGCTGACTTACAGCGAATGCAGCCCCGGAGACTCAGGTTCGATCCTGACTACGGGGGCTGCACTTTAAGGAGTTTGTACGTTCTCCCCGTGACCTGCTTGGGTTTTCTCCGAGATCTTCGGTTTCCTCCCACACTCCAAAGACGTACAGGTATGTAGGTTAATTGGCTGGGTAAATGTAAAAATTGTCCCTAGTGGGTGTAGGATAGTGTTAATGTACGGGGATCGCTGGGCGGCACGGACTTGGTGGGCCGAAAAGGCCTGTTTCCGGCTGTATATATATGATATGATGATATGATAACCCTATTGGTAAGGCACTGCTCAGAACACATTTGGAGTATTGTGAGCGGTTTCGGGGCAATTTCTGAGGAGGATTTTGCTGGCGTTGGAAAACGGTCCAGAGGAGGTTTACGAGAATGATTGGGTTAACCTAATAGATAAGAGTTTGTCGGCACTGGGCCTGTACTCGCTGGAGTTTAGAAGGATGAGGATGAACCTCATTGAAACCTACTGAATGGTGGAAGGCCTGGATAGAGTGGATGTGGAGAGGATGTTTCCATGAATGGGAGAGTCTAGGACCAGAGGGCAACAACCCTTTCAATTAGAAAGGTGGTGAGGAGGAATTTCTCTCATCAGGGGGCGGTGAATCTGTGGAATTCATTGCCACAGACAGTTTGGAGGAAAAGCCATTGGATATTTTCAAAGTTTCAAAGAGTCACAAGTTCTTGATTAGAAGGTTGATTAGTAAGGGTGGCGGAGTAGACTTGATGGGCCGAATGGCCTAATTCTACTCCTATCACTTATGACCTGATCTTGATTAGCACGGGTGTCAAAGGTTTTGGGGAGAAGGCAGGAGAATGGGGATTAGGAGGGAGAGATAGATCAGCCATGATGGAATGGCAGAATAGCCCCGATGGGCCAAATGGCCTAATTCTACTCCAATCACTTATGACCTTATGTTACGGGGAGAAGGCAGGAGAATGTGGTGAGGAGGGAGAGATAGATCAGCCATGATCGAATGACGGAGTGGACTCGATGGGCCAAATGGCCTCATTCTACTCCTACCACTTATGGCCTGATCTTGATTAGTACGGGTATCAGAGGTTTTGTGGAGAAGGCAGGAGAATGTGGTGAGGAGGGAGAGATAGATCGGCCATGATCGAATGACGGAGTGGACTCGATGGGCCGAGGGGTCTAATTCTCCTCCTAGAACGTATGAAGGCCGAGCGGGATAGAAGAAGAAAAGATTCTGACACTGTTCAAGGACTGAGAGGATGACAAACAAATTGAAGAGGTCCCTGTTGACTAAAACGTGGCATTCTGCCAGCGACAAGACTCAAGTTGGCAGTCCGGCTGCCTCTGGCAATGTAGGTGATGCTGAATGGCGGCACGATGCGATGGGGGACTTTTTGAGCGCTGACAGATGATGCCTTCTGGTACAAATGGGGTTTTTTTTTTCAGCTTAACAAGGAAGCTCTCAGTCTGGAACACTTGTGTTCATGGTCGATTTCCCTTGTAATCAAATTGCCCTGGAGGTAACCCACCTTGTGTGAGTCAGAGCTAATAAGGGGAAGGATAACGTGTTGGCTTTATTTCCGACGCAAGAAATTATGTCACTGGATCATTACCCTTCACTTATTTACTTTGAACTTGGCAGGTTTAAGACTGAAGGTTTTGCCACGAGTTTCCGCACTGGGTGAAAGTGCCAGTCGGTAAGTACGCGGCTCTTTCAGTTCACAAAAGTATGGTGCAAGATATATATATATATATATATATATATATATATATATATAAAAAAATAAAAAATATTAAAAAAATTCTATGTTTTAGTAAACCCTGTAATGCGTCTTTGAGTGTTTAGAAAAGCGCTATATAAATGTAATGCATTATTATTATTATTATTATTATATATGGGGCGGCAGTAGATGGGGCGGCGGTAGAGTTGCTGCCTTCCAGCGCCAGAGACCTGGGTTCGATCCCAACTACGGGTGCCTGTCTGTACGGAGTTTGTACGTTTTCCCCGTGGGTTGATAAGGGGGGTTGAGGGGGAAGGGGAGGAGGGAGGAGGGGGGATAAGGGGGGTTGAGGGGGAAGAGGAAATGGGGAGGGGAGGGGGAAGGGGAGGGGAGGGAGGGGGGAAAGGGGGTTGGCGAGAGCACCAATGCAGGAGAGGTTTGGGCCCAACTTGGTTCTAAACTAAAAGTAAATATGTTTACTGCAAGATAAAGTCCAGTAAAGTCCAGGTTAAAGATAGTCCGAGGATCTCCAATGAGGTGGGATGGTCAGTCAGGACCGCTCTCTAGTTGGCGGTAGGATGGTTCAGTTGCCTGATAACAGCTGGGAAGAAACTGTCCCTGAATCTGGAGGTGTGCGTTTTCACACTTCTGTACCTCTTGCCTGACGGGAGAGGGGGAGAAGAGGGATAACGGTGAATTGTTTGGATGACTAGAGAAACAGCAGATGGAAAGTGGCCTCTGAGAAATAGAAGGTAATGCAGTTGGGAAGAACCAATACTGCTAGGATCTCTACAATGAATGGAACCTCCGAGGAATGGAGGGACAATGTCTAAAGATCCTTGAAGGTAGCAGCATAGATAGATGAGGTGGTAAAGAAGGCACCTGAGCCTACTTGATTTCATTAGCCAAGGCATAAAATATAAGAAACCGGGAGATTATAGTACAACTGTAGAAGTTATTACTTTGGTTACAGCTGGAGATGGTGAACAGTTCCGGTCACCACGCTGTATCAATAGTTCAATGGTCCTTTATCGTCACGGACGGATTATATTAGGGGGGATATAATTGCATTGGAAAGGATGAGAAGGAGATTCATCAGGCAGAGGTACAAGGTGAAGAAGAGGAAGGAGGTTCTGCAACGTGTGTTTAGAGAGCTACAGTAGGAAGAAGACTGAAAAACAGGACTTCTAGGGTGGTTATTCTAGGGTGGTTATCTCTGGATTGCTTCCTGTACCTCGTGCTGGTGAGGGCAGGAACGGGGAGATAGGGGATCTGAATGTGTGGCTGAGGGGCTGGTGCAGGGAGCAGAGATTTAGATTTTTAGATTTTAGATTTAGAGATACAGCGCGGAAACAGGCCCTTCGGCCCACCGAGACCGCGCCGCCCAGCGATCCCCGCACATTGACACTATCCTACACACACTAGGGACAATTTTTACATTCACCCAGTCAATTAACCTACATACCTGTACGTCTTTGGAGTGTGGGAGGAAACCGAAGATCTCGGAGAAAACCCACGCAGGTCACGGGGAGAACGTACAAACTCCATGCAGACGGCGCCCGTAGCCAGGATCGAACCTGAGTCTCCGGCGCTGTATTCGCTGTAAGGCAGCAACTCTACCGCTGCGCCACCGTGCCGCACGCACGGGATTTATAGACCACTGGGATCTCTTCTGGGATAGGGGTGACCTGTACAAAAGGGACGGGTTACACCTTAACTGGAGGGGGACCAATGTTCTGGCAGGCAGGTTTGCTAGTGCTACACGTGTGGGTTTAAACTAAGTGGTGGGGGGGAGGGGTTGATAAATTGGGAATATGAAGATGGAGTTCAAAGGGAAGTGATTACAGGAAAAATTGCAAAAGACTCCCGAATTAATGGGAAGGAAAGTTCGAGAAGGGATAAGAGAGTAAGGTTAGGGCCAATAGTGACCGGTGTGAGAGGGGAGGTGAATACCAAGGTTAAAGTGTTGTATTTGAATGCGCGAAGTATAAAAAATAAAGTGGATGAGCTTGAGGCTCAGTTAGATATTGGCAAGTATGATGTTGTGGGAATTACAGAGACGTGGCTACAAGAGGACCAGGGCTGGGAGCTGAATATTCAGGGGTATACGACCCATCAAAAAGACAGGCAGGTGGGCAGATGGGTTGGGTTAGCTCTTTTGGGTAAGGAATGAAATTCAGTCCCTTGCAAGTGACATAGAATCAGGAGATGTAGAATCATTGTGGATAGAACTGAGAAATTGCAAGGGTAAAAAGACCCTAATGGGAGTTATCTACAGCCCCCCCCCCCCAAGCAGTAGCCTGGAGATGGGGTGCAAGTTGAATCTATCTTCAGTTCAAACCAGCATCTGCAGTTCCTCCCTACACAATCTCTACACGTACTAAGATGTGCAGGTTTGTAGGTTAACTCATCTTTATCGGCCACTGTAAGCGACTATCGTGTGGGCGAGTGGCAGAATGAATGGGCTAGATAGAGCTCTTAAGGATAGTGGAGCCAGGGGGTATGGGGAGAAGGCAGGAACGGGGTACTGATTGTGAATGATCAGCCATGATCACATTGAATGGCGGTGCTGGCTCGAATGGCCGAATGGCCTCCTCCTGCACCCATTGTCTGTTGTCCATTGTCTATTGTGGGGGAGAATGACTCGATGGGCCGAATGTCCTCAATTATTGTCTGGAAATATGAAAAAATCTGCAAGTTCGACTTTTATTAACTTGTCCCTCCAAAGACGTACAGGTATGTAGGTTAATTGGCTGGGTAAATGTAAAAAATTGTCCCTAGTGGGTGTAGGATAGTGTTAATGTACGGGGATCACTGGGCGGCACGGACTTGGAGGACCGAAAAGGCCTGTTTCCGGCTGTAGATATATGATGATATGATGATAACTGACTTACAAAATTAACATTCTCCATATTAATGGGGCGCAGCGGTAGAGTTGCCGCCTTACAGCGCCAGAGACCCGGTTTCGATCCCGACTACGGGTGCCGTCTGTACGGAGTTTGTACGTTCTCCCCGTGACCTGCTTAGGTTTTCTCCGAGCTCTTCGGTTTACTCCCACACTCCAAAAAGATGTAGGGCTTTGTAGGTTAATTGGCTTGGTGTAAATGTAAATGATCCCCGGTGCGTGAAGGATAGAGTTAATGTGAGGGGGTGACATCGCTGGTCGGTGTGGACTCGGTGGGTCGAAGGGCCTGTTTCCGCACTGTATCTCTAAACTAAACTCAACTAAACCAATGGATAGACACAAAACACTGGAGTAACTCAGCGAGACAGGCAGCATCTCTGGATAGAGGAACAGTAGATGTTTCGGGTTGAGACCCTTCGGAAACCTTACCATGTTTATATAGAATGCTTACTGGTGTGTGTTTCCATAAAAACTAACCTGCACATTTTCAAACGGGAGCAGCCATTTTGATTTCCCAAACTAAATGCTTTAACATAAACAATTTCATTCACGTGCCACGGAAGGAAATTAATTGTCCAAGAAGGAGAACACCTTCGGTGAACACCTGCGCTCGGTCCGCATTAACCAAACTGATCTCCCGGTGGCCGAGCACCAACTCCCCCTCCCATTCCCAGTCTGACCTTTCTGTCATGGGCCTCCTCCAGTACCATAGTGAGGCCCACCGGAAATTGGAGGAACAGCACCTCATATTTCGCCTGGGCAGCTTGCAGCCCAGTGGTATGAACATCGACTTCTCCAACTTTAGATAGTTCCTCTGTCCCTCTCTTCCCCTCCTCCTTCCCAGATCTCCCTCTATCTACCTGTCTCCACCTATATCCTTCCTTTGTCCCGCCCCCCCTGACATCAGTCCGAAGAAGGGTCTCGACCCGAAACGTCACCCATTCCTTCTCTCCCGAGATGCTGCCTGACCCGCTGAGTTACTCCAGCACTTTGTGAATAAATACCTTCGAAATTAATTGTCCCGTCAGTCCACTCAGCGATAACCTTTAATGAATTTATTTGTAACATGGCAAGTCTTTGAAACAGGGAGTAAGATACAATATATTAACCCACCATATTATTGCCCCAAAGCTATTGGTGATGGTAATACACCTCCTTCATATCATATCATATCATATCATATACATACAGCCGGAAACAGGCCTTTTCGGCCCTCCAAGTCCGTGCCGCCCAGTGATCCCCGTACATTAACATTATCCTACACCCACTAGGGACAATTTTTACATTCACCCAGCCAATTAACCTACATACCTGTACGTCTTTGGTGTGTGGGAGGAAACCGAAGATCTCGGAGTAAACCCACGCAGGTCACGGGGAGAACGTACAAACTCCATACAGTGCAGCACCCGTAGTCAGGATCGAACCTGAGTCTTCTCTGCTAATAGAATTGACAATCTGTTTAATGCAAATATATTGCTGGCTCTATATAAAAAAACAAAATTGAAATGAACTCATTACAGTAAAACCTTGATAATCTACTATTGGTCTTTGAATCATAGAGTCAAACAGCATGGAAACTGGCCCATCAGCTCAACTTGCCCACACCGACCAACATGTCCCAGCAATACAAGTCCCACCTGCCTGCGTTTGGCTCATATCCCTCTAAACCTGACCTGACCTGAATAAATGTTTCTGAAAAGTTAGACAATAGACAATAGGTGCAGGAGTAGGCCATTCGGCCCTTCGAGCCAGCACCGCCATTCACTGTGATCATGGCTGCCCCGTACTAACACTATCCTACACTCACTAGGGACAATTTTACATCTATATCAAGCCAATTAACCTACAAACCTGTAGGTCTTTGGAGTGTGGGAGGAAACCGAAGATCTTGGAGAAAACGCACGCAGGTCACGGGGGGAGAACGTACCAACTCCGTACAGACAGCACCTGTAGTCAGGATCGAACCCGGGTCTCTGGCGCTGTCAGGCAGCAACTCTACCTCCGCGCCACCCTGCATTGAGCCACAATGCTCAATTGTGCCTCTCTTAATTTTCTATACTTGTACCATTGGATACAAGTCATGGTTACACTAATTATTTATTTTGAATTTTGAGTATAGGAGCAAAGAGGCCCTTCTGCAGTTGTACAGGGCCCTAGTGAGACCGCACCTGGAGTACTGTGTGCAGCTTTGGTCTCCAAATTTGAGGAAGGATATTCTTGCTATTGAGGGCGTGCAGCGTAGGTTTACTAGGTTAATTCCTGGAATGGCGAGACTGTCATATGTTGAAAGACTGGAGAGGCTAGGCTTGTATACACTGGAATTTAGAAGGATGAGAGGGGATCTTATCGAAACGTATAAGATTATTAAGGGGTTGGACACGTTAGAGGGAGGCAACATGTTCCCAATGTTGGGGGAGTCCAGAACCAGGGGCCACAGTTTAAGAATAAGGGGTAGGCCATTTAGAACGGAGATGAGGAAAAACTTTTTCAGTCAGAGAGTTGTAAATCTGTGGAGTTCATTGCCTCAGAGGGCAGTGGAGGCCAATTCTCTGAATGCATTCAAGAGAGAGCTAGATAGAGCTCTTAAGGATAGCGGAGTCAGGGGGTATGGGGAGAAGGCAGGAACGGGGTACTGAATGAGAATGATCAGCCATGATCACATTGAATGGCGGTGCTGGCTCGAAGGGCCGCATGGCCTACTCCTGCACCTACTGTCTATTGTCTATTGTCTGTTGAAGGAACTGCCTGAAACTGAAGCTGTTCATTGAAGCTGAACTACGAGGCCTTTGGGGTGCGGAAACTCAATTAGGCTTGTTTTCTTGACATTTGTGGAGCTTAGGGTTTTTAATAAAGGTATAGGGAATGGGAACAGCAGATGCTGGTTTAAACTGAAAACAGATACAAAAAGCCGGGGTAACTCAGCGGGTCAGGCAGCATCTCTGGAGAGAAGGAATGGGTGACGTTTCGGGTCGTGACCCTTCCTCAGAGAGAGTCAGGGCAGAGGAGAACGAGAGATATGGGCGGATACTTAGGGCAAGTGAATGGAAGGTCATAAGGTCATAAGTGATAGGTGTAGAATTAGGCCATTCGGCCCATCAAGTCTACTCCACCATTCAATCATGGCTGACCTATCTCTCCCCCCTCACCCCATTTTCTCCTGCCATCTCCCCATAACCTATGACACCAGCACTAATCAAGAAATGCAGAAAGCAATGATAATCAAGGAAACGTGAAGCCCCACAGTGGTCTTTTGTTGATTGTGGGATAGATTATCACCTCCTCCTCCGCAGCCAACAATGGACCATTGTTTTTTTTAAAATCAAAAATACTTATTCAAAATATTAAAATAATATATACAATACAATAAAACCAAAACAGATCCCACCACCAGAATATTATACAAACAAATATACCAATTGAAACTATTATACAATTAAATTTCAATCCCCATCCAGGATACATCCAATCCCCCGCGGTGCCCAACGGTCCCGGAAATCCCCAGGGTGCCCATGGACAGCGCGCGGTCCCTCTCCAACCCCACCCGGGCACGGACGGACGTAACCCCGGAAAAGGGGCAGGCAGCCGGCTCGGGCAGAGCCCTCTTCCGCCTGGCGCCGTGAGTCGCGGATGGTCAGCTTGGCCAGGCCCAGGAGCAACCCAACCAGGACATCCTCAGCCCTGCCCTCTCCCCTACGCACAGGGTGTCCAAAGACGAGGATGGTGGGTGAAAAGTGCAGCCAAGAAGTAAGGAGCAGCCCCTTTAGATATTGGAACAGGGGCTGCAACCTCACACGCTCCATGTACACGTGGTACACAGACTCTTCCAACCCGCAACAGTGGCAGGCGGCTGGCGAGTCTATGAACCGTGCGAGGAACAGGTTGCAGGGGACTCCTCGGTGCAATACCTTCCACCCCAGGTCCCCGATGGAGAGGGGCAGAATCCCTGCGTAGAGGGAACCAATGGACCATTGTGGGCTCCTTGGCCATCGGTGCCGGCTCTGCTTTATTCTGTACCTTTTTGCATACCTCCAGTTTCCCCCTCCCCTGACTCTCAGTTTGAAGAAGGGTGTCGACCCGAAACGTCACCTATTTCTCCAGATATGCCGCCTGACCCGCTGAGTTACTCCAGCACTTTGTGTTCTTCTTGGGTGGAGCTGTGAGGCAGCAGTACTAAACCCTGGGGTTATTTGCTCCATCTGCCTGGTCAGCTCATCATGCCCGCCCCCCACCCCACCCCCCCATCACTTAGAAATGCGTGCCTCCATCAGCAAGTCTGAGTCTTTCTGTAATCACCGGGCTGTTGACAGAGAGAGTAACCCTGCGGTCAATTTGATAAGGACGCCACGCCACAGTGGTGTATTGGTAGTTCAGTTTTAGTTAAGAGATACAGCGCGGAAACAGGCCCTTCGGCCCACTGAGTCCGCGCCGACCAGCGATCCCCGCACACTAACGCCACCACACTAACACACGCCAGGGACAATTTACACTTATACCAAGCCAATTAACCTACAAAACCTGCACGTCTTTGGAACCGGAGCACCGTGAGAAAACCCACGCAGTTCACGGGGAGAACGTACAAACTCCATACAGATTGCGCCCGTAGTCGGGATCGAAGCCGGGCCTCCGGCGCCGCAAGCGCTGTAAGACAGCAACTCTACCGCTGCGCCACCACCTCTGCTGCCCTAGGTAGTCAGAGGGTGGTGAATCTGTGGAGGTCCTTGCCACAGAAGGCTGTGGAGGCCAAGTCAGTGGATATTTTTAAGGCAGAGATAGATAGATTCTTGATTAGTACGGGTGTCAGGGGTTATGGGGAGAAGGCAGGAGAATGGGGTTAGGAGGGAGAGATAGGTCAGCCGTGATTGAATGGTGGAGTAGACTTGATGGGCCGAATGGCCTAATTCTGCTCCTATCACTTATGAACTTATGAACTGATGAACTATGTTGAAAGACTGGAGCGACTAGGCTTGTAAACACTGGAATTTAGAAGGATGAGAGGAGATCTTATCGAAACGTGTAAGATTATTAAGGGGTTGAACACGTTAGAGGCAGGAAACATGTTCCCAATGTTGGGGGTGTCCAGAACAAGGGGCCACAGTTTAAGAATAAGGGGTAGGCCATTTAGAACTGAGATGAGGAAAATCTTTTTCAGTCAGAGAGTTGAGTTGTGAATCTATGGAATTCTCTGCCTCAGAAGGCAGTGGAGGCCAAGTCTCTGAAAGCATTCAAGAGAGAGCTAGATAGAGCTCTTAAGGATAGCGAAGTCAGGGGGTATGGGGAGAAGGCAGGAACGGGGTACTGATTGAGAATGATCAGCCATGATCACATTGAATGGCGGTGCTGGCTTGAAGGGCCGAATGGCCTCCTCCTGCACCTATTGCCTATTGTCTACTAGAGCTACTGCCTCACAGCGCCAGAGACCCGGGTTCGATCCTGACTACGGGTGCTGTCTGTATAGAATTTGAACGTTCTCTCTCCGGGTTTTCTCCGGGTGCTCCGGTTTCCTCCCACATTCCAAAGGCGTACAGGCTTGTGAATTGTCCCCGGTGTGTGTAGGATAGCGCTAACGTACAGGTGACTGCTGGTCGGCGCGGACTTGGTGGGCTGAAGGGCCTGTTTCCGCGCTGTATCTCTAAAGTCTAAAGTCCACCACTGCTGGTGTCTCCGCAGCCTGTGACCATTCAGTAAGGACAGTGGTTGAACCTGCTTGGATTGCTGAACTGGTGCATCGCAATCCTAAGCTGACTGACTGATGAACAGAGTGGGTAGCATCAAAACACTCTCAGCAGCCTTTGACGGAGGTCTCTGTGGACGGAATACAAGAGAGGAGGGAAGGAGTCCTGGGTGTCCTTGTACATCAGTCACTGAAAGTAAACATGCAGGTACAACAGGCAGTGAAGAAAGCTAATGGCATGTTGGCCTTCATAATGAGAGGATTTGAGTATAGGTCCTTCTGCAGTTACACAGGGCCCTGGTGAGGCCACATCTGGAGTTCTGTGTGCAGTTTTGGTCTCCTAATTTAAGGAAGGACATCCTTGCTATTGAGGCAGTGCAGCGTAGGTTCACGAGGTTAATCTCCGGGATGTCATATGAGGAAAGATTGGAAAGACTGGTCTTGTATTCACTGGAATTTAGAAGCATGGGAGGGGATCTTATAGAAACGTATAAAATTATAAAAGGACTGGACAAGGTAGATGCAGGAAAAATGTTTCCAATGTTGGGGGAGTCCAGAACCAGGGGCCACAGTCTGAGAATAAAGGGGAGGCCATTTAAAACTGAGATGAGAAAAAACCTTTTCACCTAGAGAATTGTGAATTTGTGGAATTCTCTGCCACAGACGGCAGTGGAGGCTAATTCACTGGATGAATTTAAAAGAGAGTTAGAGAGAGCTCTAGGGGGCTAGTGGAATCAAGGGATATGGGGAGAAGGCAGGCACGGGTTACTAATTGTGTATGATCAGCCATGATCGCAATGAATGGCGGTGCTGGCTCGAAGGGCGAAATGGCTTCCCCCTGCACCTACAATATTTATTATGTTTTTATGTTTCTATGAGACACCACTGCAATAGTGGGATTATGTAGGTTAGAAAGAATCATCTGTATTGAATCTCTTTTGAGAGATAAATTTTTTATTGGAGATAGGTACATCTTTACAGTCATACATTTTTAAATTGATAATATTGTCAATTATTATTATATTGTCTCCAATACATTTTGCCCCCTTTTTTTTAAAACTAGATAGAACTAAAGAAATAGATGAAGTAAAGAAAGAAAAGAGAGAGAAGCAAAATAAAAACAAAAACAAAAACAAATTATAAAGATAAGGAAAAAGTTAGTTAAAGAAGAATGGAAAAGTTTATTAAAATAACAAAAACTTCATTCGAGATATATACATACATTTCAAAGTATAGCATTTCATCCATTCTTTAGTCCGAGTGCTAGTCAGGTTCCTGTGCTGAACCATTCTGACCCTTTAAGTAATCAATAAAAGGAGACCATATTCCAATGAATAATTCCTGTTTGTCCAACAGGGAAAATCTGATTCTTTCCACGTTTAAGGTCTCCGTCATTTCTATAATCCACATTTTGATTGTGGGGACCGTAGGGCCTTTCCAAAATTTTAGAATTAATTTTTTTCCCGTTATTAAACTATAATCCATAAAGTTTCTTTGTATTGTTCTAAATGTTTGATTTAATTCTAATATTCCGAGTATAATTAATTTTGGATCTGGGTCCAATTGTGTGCTGGTTACTTTAGATATTATGCTAAAAATATTTACCCAGAATTTTTTAATTTTTATACAGTTTGCGAACATATGAAATAATGTAGCTTCTAAATGTTGACATTTATCACATTTAGGTGAGATATGTTGGAAAATTTTATGTAGTTTTGTTTTTGAATAGTGTAACCTATGTATTACTTTAAATTGTATTAGAGAATGTCTGGCGAATCTCTTTTAAAAACGAACAAGAAAACTACATCTACTAAAAATTTCAGTAATGTTGCACCAATACACAGACTATCTTGAAACCTTTCTTCATCCATTATCCTGATCTGACATACTGACTATGGATACTGTCTGCAGGGAGTTTGCACGTTCGCCCTTTGATGGCGTGGGTTTTCTCCAGGTGCTCCAGTTTCCACCCACATTCCAAAGACGTAGAGGTTTGTAGGTTCATTGTCTTCCGTAAAAGAAAAATAATTGGTCCTAGTGTGGGATAATGCTAGTGTAGAGCTGATCGCTAGTCGGCATGAACTCGATGGAGCAAAGGGGCTGTTTACACGCTGCATCTCTAACCTAAACTAAACATTTGGGCAGGCACATGGATAGAATAGGTTGAGAGGGATATGGGCCAAATGCAGGCAGGTGGGACTAGCGTAGATGGGGCATGTTGGTCGGTGCGGGCAAGTTGGGACAAAGGGTCTATTTCCATGCTCTGTGACTCCGACTCTGACTGGCAAATATATTAAGAGTTACAGAAGCAAGATAGCGCCATACAACAAGGTCACAGGCTTGTCAATGCTGTACAGATGCCCAGAAATGTCACCTATCCATGTTCTCCAGAGATGCAGCCTGACCTGCTGAGTTACTCCAGCACTTTGTGTCATTTTTTTAACCACTTACTACAGAGGAGGATGGAGATAAGGCACAGATTTGAATAATGGTGGAAGAGGCTTGAGTGTGGCATGGCAGTAAAGTTGCTGCCCTACAGCGCCAGAGACCCAGGTTCGATCCTGATTACGGGTGCTTCTCAGTACGTTCTCCCCGTGACCTGCGTGAGTTTTCCTCCCACACCCTAAAGATGTACAGGTTAGTAGTTTAATTGGGTTTGGTAAAATTGTAAAGGATCCTGTCCCAGTTACGCGATTTTTAAGGCGACTGCCGGCGACTGTCAAAGTCGTAGCAGATCGCCGAAATTCTCTGTTACCATACGACAATGACCACGACAATGACCACGACAATGACCACGACAATGACCACAACAATGACCACGACAATGACCACGACAATGACCACGACAATGACCACAACAATGACCACGACAATGACCACAACAATGACCACAACAATGACCACAACAATGACCACTACAATGACCACGACAATGCCGAGTCAGGTCGATACAAGTAACTTTTTTGTGTGAAACTAGCACCTGGCTAAGAGATTACACTGTCTTCGGAAACATCGGGAAATTCCCACGCTTACCTGACCGTCAAACTGTCGGTCTACCTGTCAAATGTCCTGACGGTAAATAAATTGGTTAAACAAAACTATCTTCTGATATCTTCAAATGCCTTTTCTTAATTTAATATTACGTGCTTCTAAACGCATCTGCGACAACCTAGCAAACCTAGGGACAGCGTGCGACAGCGCCCGCAATAAGTTACGATACCTGGCGACAAGCCAGCTGTCGGCCAGAAATTTCTATCTGGAATTTTTTTCCGAGATCCGCTACGATTCATTGAAGATTCCTCGCGATCACGCCCGCGACACCCCGGCAAATGTTTGGCGACAGCCTAGTCGCCGGCAGTCGCCTTAAAATCGCCTAAGCGGCACAGGCCCTTAAATCGTCCCTGGTGTGCGTCGGATGGTGTTAGTGTGCGGGGATCGCTGGTCGGCGCGGACTCGGCGGGCCGAAGGGCCTGTTTCCGCGCTGTATCTCTACGCTAAACTAAACTAAACTTTTTTTTAATTTTCAGCACCATTATCTGTCATCTACTGATGCACCTGTTGCAACTCGGTTTTACATTTGTAATAAATTAGCTATTAATAAGCTAATGAGCAGCTTCTCAGAATTATCTCTAACCTCTAATTAAATGCAGAAGTCACTGTTCTCGCAGCTCACACTTCCTAGTCCCTTAAGTATAACCTGCGGGGAGACTGTTAATAACCTCGAACATTGTTGACTCTTATGCATATTTTAACCTTCGTGAGAAATCCTAATTTGCAACACAAGGTTCAAACCAGCAGACACAAGGAACTGCTGGAGCCGGTTTATTGGAAAAAAGTGCTGGAGTAACTTAACTAGTTGATGAGAATAGACAATAGACAATAGGTGCAGGAGTAGGCCATTCGGCCCTTCGAGCCAGCACCGCCATTCAATGTGATCATGGCTGATCATCCACAATAAGTACCCCGTTCTTGCCTTCTCCCCATATCCCTTGACTCCGCTATCTTTAACTCTATCTAACTCTCTCTTGAAAGCATCCAGATAATTGGCTCCCACTGCCTTCTGAGGCAGAGAATTCCACAGATTCCCATCTCTGAATGAAAAAGCTTTTCTGCATCTCCGTTCTAAATGGCCTACCCCTTATTCTTAAACTGTGGCCCCTTGTTCTGGACAACCCCAACATGTGATCATGGCTGATCATTCACAATCAGTATTCTCCCCATACCCCTTGACTCCGCTATCTTTAAGAGCTCTATCTAGCTCTCTCTTGAAAGGATGAGAGGGGTAGGTAAGAACGGCAGATGCTGGTTTACACTGAAGATAGGCACAAAATGCTGGTGTAACTCAGCGGGTCAGGCAGCAACTCTGGAGAAAAGAGATAGGTGACGTTTCGGGGTCGAGACCCTTCTTCGGACTGAGAGTCAGGGAACCAGAGGTATCCCCGTGGAGGAGGTGATAAACTATCCCTTCAGATTCAGAGGAAGGGTCTCGACCCAAAACGTCACCCTATTCCTTCTCTCCGGAGATGCTGCCTGTCCCGCTGAGTAACTGCAGCTTTTTGTGCCTGTCTAGCTGTCGAAAGGCCTCTTCAGTTGCCTGATAACAGCTGGGAAGAAAGTGTCCCTGAATCTGTGGTGGCGTGCATTTTCACACTTCTGTACCTTTTGCCCATTGGGAGAGGGGAGAAGAGGGGGTGTGTGGGGTGAGACTGGTCCTTGATTATGCTGCTGGCCTTGCCGAGGCAGCGTGAGGTGTAGATGGAGTCAGTGGAAGGGAGGTTGGTTTGCGTGAGGGTCTGGGTTACATTCACAACTCTCTGCAATTTCATAAGGTCATAAGTGATAGGAGTAGAATTAGGCCATTCGGCCCATCGAGTCTACTCCGCCATTCAATCACGGCTGATCTATCTCTCCCTCCTAACCACATTCTCCTGCCTTCTCCCCATAAGCCCTGACGCCCGTACTAATCAATAATCTCTCTATCTCTGCCTTAAAAATATCAATTGACAGCCTCCACAGCCTTGTGTGGCAAGGAATTCCACAGATTCACCACCCTCTGACAGGAGAAATTCCTCCTCTTACGGTCTTGGAGGGAGCTGTTCCCAAACCAGGCTGTCCCAATAAAGTTGAAGGGTATCCCTGTGGTTTCAGGCAATTATAGAAGGAAACAACATAGAACGTGGCCATTTGATTCATTGACTCTGAATTGGTTCCTTCAAAAGAATGGATCCAGACACAGGGAACAGCAGATGCTAGTTTCCAAAGAAACAAAGTCCTGGAGTAACTCAGCGAGTGGTCAAGCAGCATCTCTGGAGAATATGGATTTGTGGCGTTTTTTTGGATCCAGAATCTTCTTCAGACTGATTGTCATCGGGAGGAATAAAACTGTGAAAGAGAGGCAATAGACAATAGACAATAGGTGCAGGAGTAGGCCATTCGGCCCTTCGAGCCAGCACCGCCATTCAATGTGATCATGGCTGATCATTCTCAATCAGTACCCCGTTCCTGCTTTCTCCCCATACCCCCTGACTCCGCTATGGCCTACTCCTGCACCTATTGTCCATTGTCTTGCATAACCTACCTGCAGTGCCCTGTGTCTAGAAACTTTTTTGAACCCTTGCATTCCCTTTCCCTCTCCCCCTCCCCCCCTCCCCCCCCTCCCCTACCCTAGACGTCCTACTAGTTTCACTGTTCGCATCCATTCACAATAGGCCTTGATGGGCTCCAACCTTCCTTGGTCTTCTGTGGCTGGCCCTGCTTTGACCTGGCCTTTTGGACTCAAGGTAGTGAAGACAAGTAATCTTAGGAGTCGCATGTGTAACCAATTCAATTTGAATTTCACCATTCAATGGACCCACACAGTCCAAACACAAAACCATTTAAAATACTTACAATAACCAGCTGGACAGAGAATAGGAGAAACTTGATAATATTTTCATCCAGAATTACTTTGCACTTTGTTTCTAACCATCCATGTGGCATGGTGGCGCAGCGGTAGAGTTTCTGCCTTGCAGCGCCAGAGACCCAGGTTCAATCCTGACTAAGGGCGCTGTCTGTATAGAAGGTATAGATGACGTTTCCGGCCGAGACCCTTCTTCAGATTGAGAGTTAGGGGAGAGGGAAACGAGAAATATGGACGGGCAAGAGATCAAAGTGGACAAAGTTGGCCCATATCCCTCGAAACCTGTCCTATCCATGTACTTGTCTAAATGTTTCTTAAAATGTTCCGAAAGTACTTGCCTCAACTTTTGTTCGTTCTCCCTGTGACATGGGTGGGTTTTCTCCGGTTTCCTCCCACACTCCAAAGACATGCAGATTTGTAGGCTAATTGGCTTTGGTAAAATTGTAAACTGTCCCCAGTGGGTGTAGGATAGTGTTAATGTGTGGGGATCGTTGGTCGGCGCGGACTCGGTGGGGCGGAGGGCATGTTTCCACGCTGTATCACTAAACTAAACTAAATCAAACTAAACATCCTCGTAAATCGTCTCTGCAATTCAGTACCAAGTGAGGCATGCCTTTTGTATGTTGCTGTTACTCGGTGAAGATTGTACTGAGGGCTATGTGAATAGGAAGGTTGGTCCTCAGTTCAATCTTCACCAAGCAACTACAACATCGGGTGGATGCACAGAGTCCCTTGCCCAGAGTAGGGGAATCGAGGACCGGAGGACATAGGTTTAAAGTCATAAGTTATAGGAGTAGTATTAGGCCATTTGGCCCATCAAGTATACTCCGTCATTCAATCATGGCTGATCTATCTCTCCCTCCTAACCCCATTCTCCTGGAAACCTTGTGATGTTTGGTGGACCGTGTGGGGTGGGAGGGCCCGTTGCTCCTCCCGTGCAGCAGGTGGCGCTGCACAGGACAAAGGGAGATGTTTTGTACATTGTTACCATGGCTGTACACAGTGTGAGTGTGCAGTCAGATCGTGTGGTTGCAGCCATTGTTAGTTGTCTTGCTGCCAGCATTGAGTTAACGTAATAAAGACTTCTGTTGTACCTTGAAGAATCTCAAGTTTTATACAGACATAGAGCAAGAACACGATAAACCTCTGACACCATTACTAATCAAAAAATCTATCTATCTCTGCCTTAGAAATATCCACTGACTTGGCCTCCACAGCCTTCTGTGGCAAAGAATTCCACAGATTCACCTCTGACTAAATAAATTTCTCCTCATCTCCTTCCTCAAAGAACGTCCTTTAATTCTGAGGCTATGACCTCTGGTCTTGGACTCTTCCACTAGTGGAAACATCCTCCCTACATCCACTCAATCCAAGCCTTTCACTATTCTGTATGTTTCAATGAGTTTCCTCTTCATTCTTCTCAACGGGGGGAAAGAGGGAAAGAAAGATTTTATAGGAACCTGAGGGGTAACTTTTTCATGCAAAGGGTGGTGGTGTATGGAACAAACTGCCGGAGGAGGTAGTTGAGGAAGGTACTCTCGCAACATTTTAAGAAAGACTAGATCAAGTCGATCCGTTGGGTCCAAACCTCTCCTGCATTGGTGCAGCACTCTCTCCTCCCCCCCTCCCACTCCCCCCTCCCTCCTCCTCCCTCCCCACCCCCCTCCCTCCCCGCTCCCCCTCCTCCTCCCCTCCCCCAACCCCTCCCCCTCCCCCTCCCCCCACTCCATCTGCCTCAACCCCACTCCATCTGCCTCTCCCCTTATCCTCCCTCCTCCTCTTCCCTCCTTCCCCCTCTCTCCACCCTGCTCCCTCCCTCCCTCCCTCCCTCCCCCTCTCTCCCTCCCCCCCCTCCCTCCCCCCTGCTCCCTCCCCCCTCCCTCCCCCCTCCCCCCCCCCTCCCCCCTCCCTCCCCCCCCCCTCCCCCCTCCCTCCCTAGGAGATTGATTGAAACTTTAAAATGTGAATAACCTAAGAAATATAACACCGATTTCAAAGAAACTCCTTCCATTAACACCAAAGGGATGACGGTGAGTAAGGTGGGCCTAAAATTGTCGCGCTACCGTGTACCATTTTGGCTGTAGTTCAGGAACATACAAACAAACAAACATGAGTTTTAGGATATAGATTTAGACAAGTACATGGATAGGACAGGTTTCGAGGGATCTGGGCCAACTTTGTCCACTTTGATCTCTTGACCTTCCATATCTCTCGTTTACCTCTCCCCTAACTCTCAATCTGAAGAAGGGTCTCGACCTGAAAGGTCATCTATACCTTCTATACAGAAGGCAGCATCTATCATCGAGATCTCCACCATCGAAGCCACACCCCTGTCTAGCTGCTAGCATTGGGCAGGAGGTACACAAGCCTGAAGTCTGACAGACAGTGCTGGTGTACGGGCTGGTCGGCGCGGGCTCAGTGGGCCGAAAGACCTGTTTCCGCCTTTTTATCTCTAGAGTCCCCCTCCTCCACCACGTTCTTGAATTGACCTGCACAACCCTAATCCTACATCGACAATGGAACCTTAAGGGGTTGGAGAGGCTAGATACGGGAAGATTGTTCCCGATGTTGGGGAAGTCCAGAACCAGGGATCACAGATTAAGGATAAGGGGGAAGTCTTTTAGGACCGAGATGAGAAAAAATTTCTTCACACAGAGAGTGGTGAGTCTGTGGAATTCTCTGCCACAGAAGGTAGTTGAGGCCAGTTCATTGGCTATATTTAA
Organism: Rhinoraja longicauda; assembly: GCF_053455715.1. Lineage (NCBI taxonomy): Eukaryota > Metazoa > Chordata > Chondrichthyes > Rajiformes > Arhynchobatidae > Rhinoraja > Rhinoraja longicauda. The sequence continues at coordinate 6,841,638 of NC_135959.1, read as the reverse complement.
GAGGGAGTTAGATGTGGCCCTTGTGACTAAAGGGATCAGGGGGTATGGAGAGAAGGCAGGCACAGGTTACTGAGCTGGATGATCAGCCATGATCATATTGAATGGCGGTGCAGGCTCGAAGGGCCGAATGGCCTACTCCTGCACCTATTTTCTATGTTTCTATGAACACTACAAGATCACCTAGGCACACAATGCTGGAGTAACTCAGCGGGGCAGGCAGCATCTTTGGAGAGAAGGAATGGGTGACGTTTCGGTTCGAGACCTCTCCCGCTGAGTTACCCCAGCATTTTGTCTCTACCTTCGGTGTAAACCAGCCTCTACAGTTCCTTCCTACACTGGTGTAGATGGGACATGTTGGCCGGTGTGGGCGAGTTGGGCCGAAGGGCCTGCTTCCACGCTGTAAGACTCCATGACTCTAGACCATAAAAACGCCATGCATGCCACACTCAGCTCTGAATTAAAACCTCAGGCCAGATTACATATGTAGTTTAGAACATGAGCCTGAATTCATTTTCTAAAGCAAATATATTTCTTGCAGAGCTGACTATTTGGACAATATAGATTCCCCCAATCTGAGCTCTCCAAGCTAATCCCATTACACTGCTTTCTCCATAAGCCTCAATACCTTTCTTCAAGTGTTTATCTGACTTTTCGCCCGCTGTTGTGCCACAAAGGTTATCATCAAAGCTTCACATGCCGACTGGTTCATTTATTTAAAACCAATTTTGTTTTACAAAATAAATGCGAGTAGATTTTCATTTCGACCGAAATCAAGGGAAGGTAACAGGCAGATGGCAGGGAATAAGATACAAATATTATGTGCAAGCTTTTAGCCAGAAACATTTGGAAGTTTAATTGCTCTTCTGGTTTGTCACCACTGATAGGCTTTTAGAACTAATGAATAAGTTAATGGAATCAGACAGCACCATTCTGCAGGGAAGGATGGGTATTTTTAGGAGTAAAATGGGGTAATTTGCAACTTAGAGTAACCTGTTTTGTGCTGGAAGATGAAGCACACTGCACACTTTGGCTCAATGGTCACTTGATGCTCTTTTATCGTTGAATTCAATAGACAATAGGTGCAGGAGGAGGCCATTCGGCCCTTCGAGCCTGTACTCACCGCCATTCAATGTGATCATGGCTGATCATTCTCAATCAGTACCCCGTTCCTGCCTTCTCCCCATACCCCCTGACTCCACTATCCTTAAGAGCTCTATCCAGCTCTCTCTTGAATGCATTCGGAGAATTGGCCTCCACTGCCTTCTGAGGCAGAGAATTCCACAGATTCACAACTCTCTGACTGAAAAGGTTTTTCCTCATCTCCGTTCTAAATGGCCTACCCCTTATTCTTAAACTGTGGCCCCCGGTTCTGGACTCCCCCAACATTGGGAACACGTTTCCTGCCTCTAACGTGCCCAACCCCTTAATAATCTTATAAGTTTCGATAAGATCTCCTCTCATCCTTCTAAATTCTTGATATTTTTCACCTGTTTAGTTTAGTGGAAACGTGTCCGTACGGAGTTTGTACGTTCTCCCCGTGAACGCATGGGTTTTTTTCTCCGAGATCTTCGGTTTCCTCCCACACTCCAAAGACGTACAGGTTTGTAGGTCAATTGGCTTGGTATAAATGTGAAAATTGCCCCTAGTGTGTGTAGGATGATGCTAATATGTGGGATCGCTGGTCGGCGCGGACCCGGTGGGCCGAAGGGCCTGTTTCCGTGCTGAATTTCTAAATTAAACTAAACTAAACTAAACTAAACTAAACAGGCCCTTCGGCCCGCCGAGTCCGCACCAAACATCACCCCGTACACTAGTTCTATCCGACACACTAGGAACAATTTACAGAAGTCAATTAACTTATAAAACTGCACGCCTTTGGAGTGTAGGAGGGAACCGGAGCACCCGGAGAAAACCCACGCGGCAACAGGGAGAAGGTACAGACTCTGTACGGACAGCACCCGTGGTCGGGATCGAACCAGGATCACTGGCGCAACTAAGGTAACAACTCTACGGCCGCGAGACACAAAACGCTGGAGTAACTCAGCGGGTCAGACAGCATTTGTGGAGAGAAGAAATGGGTGACGTTTCTAGTCGAGACCCTTCTTCAGACTGAGAGTCGGGAGAAAGGAAAAAAAACGAGAGAGAAAGATGATATATGGAACAAATGAATGAAAGATATGCAAAAGTGGTGACAATGATAAAGAAACAGCCCATTGTGAGCTGTGGGGTTGCACCACTTCTATGCATTAACCTCCATCTATTCCCCTCAAGATCTTGTACACCTCCATAAAATCACCCCTCAGCCTCCCACACTCATAGAAACATAGAAACGTAGAAAATAGGTGCAGGAGGAGGCCATTCGGCCCTTCGAGCCAGCACCGCCATTCACTGTGATCATGGCTGATCGTCCACAATCAGCAACCCGTGCCTGCCTTCTCCCCATACCCCTTGATTCCACTAGCCCCTAGAGCTCTATCTAACTCTCTCTTAAATTCATCCAGTGATTTTGGCCTCCACTGCCCTCTGTGGCAGAGAATTCCACAGATTCACAACTCTCTGGGTGAAAAGGTTCCTTCTCACCTCAGTTTTAAATGGCCTCCCCTTTATTCTAAGACTGTGTGGCCCCTGGTTCTGGATTCCCCCAACCATTGGGAACATTTTTCCTGCATGTAGCTTGTCCAGTCCTTTTATGATTTTGTACGTCTCTATAAGACTCCCAAGGACAATCAAACAATGCAACACAACTCCAAGTACGAGAGGTGCAGTGGGCCAGGCAGCATCTATTGAGGGTATGGACGGATGACATTTTGGATCAGGACCCTTCTGCAGTCTCCCTCTTCTCCCCCCTAGCATCGGGTAAAGGATACAGAAGTGTGAAAACGCACACCTTCAGATTCAGAGACAGTTTTTGTTCCCAGTTGTTATGGGGCAATTAGCGCAACTAGAGAGCAGTGCTGAACTGCTATCTACCTCACTGGCGATTCTCGGACTGTCCTTGATCAGATTTTGCTGGCTTTACCTTGCACCAAACGTTATTCCCTTGCCATGTTTCTTTACACTGTAAATGGACCGATTGCAATCATGTATTGTCTTTCCGCTGACTGGTAAGCACGCAACAAAATCTTTTCACTGCTCCTCGGTTTCGCGTGACAATAAATTAAACTGAACTGATTTCCAATCTTAAGAGTAAGTGTAAGAAAATAACTGCAGATGCTGGTACAAATCGAAGGTATTTATTCACAAAATGCTGGAGTAACTCAGCGGGTCAGGCAGCATCTCAGGAGAGAAGGAATGGGTGACGTTTCGGGTCGAGACCCTTCTTCAGACTGATGTCAGGGGGGCGCGACAAAGGAAGGAGACTGGAAGATAGAGGGAGAACTGGGAAGGAGGAGGGGAAGAGAGGGACAGAGGAACTATCTAAAGTTGGAGAAGTCGATGTTCATACCACTGGGCTGCAAGCTTCTCTTCAGAAATATGAGGTGCAGTTCCTCCAATTTCCAGTGGGCCTCACTATGGCACTGGAGGAGGCCCATGACAGAAAGGTCAGACTGGGAGTGGGAGGGGGAGTTGAAGTGCTCAGCCACCGGGAGATCAGGTTGGCCAACGTGGACCGAGCTGCCTGACATGCTGAGTTACTCCAGCATTTTGTGAATAAACACCACCAATCTTAAGAGTGTTGGGAAGAACTGCAGATGCTGCTTTAAACCGAAGATAGCTGGAGCAACTCAGCGGGACGGGCAGCATTTCTGGAGAGAAGGAATGGGTGACGTCTCGGGTCGAGGCCCTTCTTCAATCTGAAGTATCGTCACCCTCCTCACCTTCTCTCCAGAGATGCTGCCAGTCCCGCTGAGTTACTCCAGCTTTTTTATGTGTCTACCTCCAATCTTACGAGAGTAGGTTTGAATTGTACGCAAAACGACGAGCTTGGTGGCAACTGATCAAACAACCTCCCATCATGTTGTTTTACAGCTGTGCATCCAATATAACCTGGTGTTTCGAGAAAACAGCATCTGTTCAGGCACTTAGGGAAGGGTGATAAAAACGGACTTGTGAGCTCTGATCACAGTCGAAGAACACAGCGAAGGAAAGCAACCAACTTCACAATGGGAAGCACCAGGGGAGTCAACACAGCGAAGGAAAGCAACCAACTTCACAATGGGAAGCACCTGGGGAGTCAACGATATCTATATACTAAAAGTCTCGTTTGTTTGTGTGTTTGTTCCTGAACTATAGCCAAAACGGTACACGATCGCGCGACAATTTTAGGCCCACCTTACTCACCGTCATCCCTTTGGTGCTAATGGAAGAAGTTTCATTGAAATCGGTGTTATATTTTAAAAGTTATTCACATGTTAAAGTTCAAATCTATCACCTAGGGAGGGAGGGTTGGAGGGAGGGGGGGTGGAGGTAGGGGGGAAGGGAGGGAGGGGGGGGAAGAGGGTTAAGGGGGGGGTTGAGGGGGATGGAGTGGGGGGGTAGGGAAGGAGGGAGGGGGTTTGGGGGGAGGGGGGAGGGGAGAGGGGAGAGGGGAGAGAGGGGGACCGGGGGAGGGGGTGAAGGGGAGGGGGAGGGGAGGGGTTGTGGGGAGGGAGGGAGAGGGGAGGGGGGAGGAGGGGGGAGTGGGGGGGGGGAGAAGGGAGGGGTGAAGGGAGGAGGAGAGGGTGCTGCACCAATGCTGGAGAGGTTTGGGCCCAACGATATCTATAGACTAAAACTCTCGTTTTGGTCTAGTTGCCAATAAAACCATCAGACTACGCGGAGCACTGAACTGCATCACAACACACCTCACGCAGCCTCGGCAAGGACAACGACATAATCAAGGACCAGTCTCACCCCGGCCACTCCCTCCTCTCCCCTCTCCCGTCGGGCAAGAGGTGCAGAAGTGTGAAAATGCACACCTCCAGATTCAGGAACGGTTTCTTCCCAGCTGGTATCAGGCAACTGAATCATCCCACTGTATCACCAATTAGAGGACGGTCCAGCACAACTAGAGAAGGGTCGGCACGGTGGTGTAGCGGTAGAGTTTGCTGCCTTACAGAGCTTGCAGCGCCGGAGACCCAGGTTCGATCCCGGCCACGGGTGCTGACTGTACGGAGTTTGTACGTTCTCCCCGTGACCTCCCCATGGGATTTCCCCCGAGATCTTTGGTTTCCACCCACACTCCAAAGACGTACAGGTTTGTGGGTTAATTGGCTTGGTATAAGTGTAAATTGTCCCTCGTGTGTATGGGCTTGTGTTAATGTGCGAGGATCGCTGGTCGGCGCGGACTCGATGGGCCAAAGAGCCTGTTTTCACTCTGTATCTCTAAACTAAAGAAAAAATAATGTCCTGAGCTGCCACCTACCTCATTGGAGACCCTCGGACTATCTTTGATCGGACTTTATCTTGTGCTAACCATTATTCATGTAATTCCCTTCGTCATGTATCTGCGGGGTCAGGGGATATGGGGAGAGGGCAGGAACGGGGTACTGATTGAGAATGATCAGCCATGATCACATTGAATGGCGGTGCTGGCTCGAAGGGTTGAATGCATCCTCCTGCACCTATTGTCTATTGACTCGAAACATCACCTATTCCTGCTCTCCAGAGATTCTGCCTGACCAGATGAGTTACTCCAGCATTTCGTGTCTACCTTAGCCCTTACCACACCAATTTCAGTGCGTATTCGTACATAACACCGTAAGAACGCCTTTATAAATCAGCTTTGACCTCGTGGAGTGGCATCTTTCAGACAGTTTATGTGTTCTGTTAAACACACATAATTAGAGCAAATGGATGGAGCTACTAACTAGAAAAAAACCGTCTCAGATGTTACCAGTTGTCTGCTCACAGTTAGCTCAGACTTTCACTCGGCTTTCCAGCAATATGTGGAGAGTTAAACTCCCATTTATATCCTTTTCACAATTTAAGAAATGACTGCAGCTGTTTACAATTTAATTACCGGAGTCTATTTAGTGTTGGCAATAGATTGAAAGAGTGGCTGTGTGCTTAATCAGAAACGTGAGTGACGTGATTGTTCCTCAACTGCCTGCCGTCTGTTTTAGTGATGTCCTCTCCTTCGTAGCAACTTTACCTCAAGCAACTTTGGCTCAAGGTTCCTTGAAGGCAAGCAGGAAATAAAGTACCTCCACAAAGCACACGAATGAATGAATGACAATAGACAATAGACAATAGGTGCAGGAGGAGGCCATTCGGCCCTTCAAACCAGCACCACCATTCAATGTGATCATGGCTGATCATTCTCAATCAGTACCCCGTTCCTGCCTTCTCCCCATACCCCCTGACTCCGCTATCCTTAAGAGCTCTATCCAGCTCTCTCTTGAATGCATTCGGAGAATTGGCCTCCACTGCCTTCTGAGGCAGAGAATTCCACAGATTCACAACTCTCTGACTGAAAAGGTTTTTCCTCATCTCCGTTCTAAATGGCCTACCCCTTATTCTTAAACTGTGGCCCCTTGTTCTGGACTCCCCCAACATTGGGAACATGTTTCCTGCCTGTAACGTGTCCAACCCCTTAATAATCTTATACGAATGAATGAATGAATGAATGAATGAATGAATGAATGAATGAATGAATGAATACTCCACACCTGGAGTACTGTCTGCAGTTTTGCTCTCCAAATTTGAGGAAGGACATTCTTGCTATTGAGGGAGTGCAGCTTTGGTTCACCAGGTTAATTCCTGGGATGGCAGGACTGTCATATGTCGAAAGACTGGAGCGACTGGGCTTGTATACGCTGGAATTTAGAAGGATGAGAGGGGAACTTATTGAAACATTTAAGATTATTAAGGGATTGGACAGGCTAGAGGCAGGGAACATTTTCCCGACTTTGGGGAAGTCCAGAACCAGGGGCCACAGTTTAAGGGCGGCAGCGGTAGAGTTGCTGCCTTACAACGAATGCAGCACCGGAGACTCAGGTTCGATCCTGACTACGGGCGCTGTACTGTACGGAGTTTGTATGTTCTCCCCGTGACCTGCGTGGGTTTTCTCCGAGATCTTTGGTTTCCTCCCACACTCCAAAGACACTCCAAATTGGCTGGGCAAATGTAAAAATTGTCCCCGGTGGGTGTAGGATAGTGTTAGTGTGTGCGGGGATCGCTGGGCGGCACGGACCCGGTGGGCCGAAGGACCTGTTTCTGTGCTGTATCTCTAAATCTCTCTCTAAAATCTAAATAAGGGGTAGGCCATTTAGAACGGAGATAAGGAAAATCGTTTTCACTCAGATAGTTGTAAATCTGTGGAACTCTCTGCCTCAGAAGGCAGCAGAGGCCGATTCTCTGGATGCTTTCAAGAGAGAGTTAGATAGAGCTCTTGATGATAGGGGAGTCATGGGTATGGGGAGAAGGCAGGAACGGTCCACTCCACTCCAATCCTTTCCAATCCATATTTCTAAACAATTATCGGCTGGTCCATCGTCCCTGTTCTCCAGGCACCTCCAAATCCAGAAAATTACTTTTGGAAGTATCAAAGATTCCCAGGCAATTCAGCTAATTCCTGCCATTTTTTCCCATATCGAGGGAGAAATGCCAAGACAGTAGTTTCCTTTAAGTAGTACGGATGTCAGGGGTTATGGGGAGCAGGCAAGAGAATGGGGTTGGGAGGGAGAGATAGATCGGCCATGATTGAATGGTGGCGTAGGCTTGATGGGCCGAGCGGCCTAATTCTGCTCCTATCACTTATGAACTCCAAAGACGTACAGGTTTGTAGGTTCATTGGCTTGGCGAACCTGTAACTTGTCCCTCGTGTGCGTCGGATAGTGTAAGTGTGTGGGGTGAACGCTGGTCGGCGTGGACTCGGTGGGCTCCAGGGGCCTGTTTCAGCGCTCTATCTCTAAACTAATTGTAATGACCCTTTTCCATCGCAGATAAGTTCACAAATAATTGGAGCAGAATTAGGCCATTCGGCCCATCGAGTCTACTCCGCCATTCAATCACGGCTGATCTATCTCTCCCTCCTGACCCCATTCTCCTGCCTTCTCCCCATAACCCGTCACACCTGTACGAATCAAGAATCTATCTATCCCTGCCTTAAAAAAATATCCATTGGCCTCCACAGCCTTCTGTAGCAACTCACCACCCTAAAGTAATTCCTCCTCATCTCCTTCCTAAAAGAACGTCCTTTAATTCTGAGGCTACGACCTTAGGTCCTAGACTCTCCCACTAGTGGAAACATCTTCTCCACATCCACTCTATCCAAGCCTTTCACTATTCTGTACGTTTCAATGAGGTCCCCCACCTCTTCAAGGCCCTTCGTTGATTTTCTCTTTATCCGCTAGGCCTACACTCACGGAAAGTCTTTCCTAATAATAATAATAATAATAATATTCATTTATTGTCATTGCAACGAGTACAACGAAATTAAAAAATAGCCAATCCTGACGGTGCGTAAAACATATATGCAATAAATGCAAAAACAAATAAATACAATTATATTAAGTACAAAAGATTTTTTAACAGTGTTGCCTAGTGCAGAAGGTAGTGTTCAGTTCTCGTATGGCCCTGGGGTAAAAACGGTTCTTAAGTCTGTTTGTTCGGGATTTGATCGACCTGAAACGTCGACCAGAGGGCAGATGAACAAACTGAGGCAGCGTAGGCTGAACAGGTGCTCCAGGGAGAGCAGTGAGCAGCCGATGATCTTCTGGGCCGTCGTGATGACCATCTGAAGGGCCTTCCTGTCCTTCATCTCAAACTTCTTTTTTGTTCCGAAGAGAGGTCATTGACCCAGAATATTAACTAGTGTTCTCTCTCTGCGGATGCTGCCTGGCCTGCTGAGTGCTTCTAACGGTTTCTCATCTAATTTTAATTAAACCGAGACCACAAAACTACGGGACATTTGTACAGAATTATCAACTATCAGGCATGAACGGACATTAGAAAGATTTCAATTCCTCTGTTGTTCCCTCGAGATATTGATTTATGGATTAATAGCCAAGCTTTTTTTTAAAATAACTTTTCCTTTCAGCTTAAAGAAGTTGTGCATTCAAACACAGCAGCCAACCAGTCTCTGGAAATCACTAATATGTTGAATAACAAAAAACTTTGCTTTTGATCTGAAATTAACTTTTTCTGTTAGAGATACAGTGCAGAAACAGGCCCTTCGGCCCACCGGGTCCGCGCCGCCCAGCGATCCCCGCACATTAGCACTATCCTACACACACTAAGGACAATTTTTACATTTGCCCAGCCAATTAACCTACAAACCTGTACGTCTTTGGAGTGTGGGAGGAAACCGAAGATCTCGGAGAAAACCTACGCAGGTCACGCGGAGAACGTACAAACTCCGTACAGACGGCGCCTGTAGTCAGGATCGAACCTGAGTCTCCGGCGCTGCATTCGCTGTAAGGCAGCAACTCTACCGCTGCGCCACCGTGCTGCCCATGACTTGTCATGACTCCGTAACTGGATGACAAGGTAGCACGCAATAAAGGCTTTTCACTGCACCTCGGAACACATGATACATGTGATAATAAACTAAGCTGAACAGTGGGATTGAGTACCGCAGAAGTGGTGGAAGATAAACGTCAGTTGCTACAGAGTTTGGAAAGACAAACTGATTTGTACCGAAAATGACTCGTTTGCCAAGAACACTGGGCATGAAATGGGAACTCTTGTGGTTCGCAAAATCGTTCACAGAAAGTAATTGGCATTCATCATTTTGATGGACAAACGATGTCAGATACTATAAGTTACCAAGCTGATTAGACGCAGGTCATGGGGAGAACATACAAACTCCGTACAGGCGGCGCCCGTAGTCAGGATCGAACCTGAGTCTCCGGTGCTGCATTCGCTGTAAGGCAGCAACTCTACCGCTGCGCCACCGTGCCGCCCATTAAAAAATGTGTTACTGCTTTACAAAATGATGATTGAGTTTATTTTGTTGTCGCGTGCACCGAGGTACAGTGAAAAGCTTTTGTTGCGTGCTAACCAATCAGCGGAAAGACAATAAGTGACTACAATCGAGCCGTCCGCAGTGCACAGATACATGATAAAGGGAGTAGCGTGAATGAGTGCTTGAATCGAGAACCAGAGGGCATAGGTTTAAAGTGTGGGTGAACAAAATGTAATAGGAACATGAGGGGTAACTTTTTAACGCAACAGGTGGTGGGTATATGGACCGAGCTGTCGGTGGAAGCAGTTGAGGCTGGGACTATCCCAATGTTTAAGAAACAGTTAGACAAGTACAGGGAGAGGGCAGGCTTTGGAGGGATATGGGCCAAACGCAGGCAGGTGGGACTAGTGTAGGTGGGACATGTTGGCCGGTGTATGCAAGTTGGGCCGAAGGGCCTGTTTCCACACTGCATCACTCTATGACTATACGACTCCAAAGATGTACAAGTTTGCAGGTTGATTGGCTTCGGTAAGCTTGTCCCTAGTGTGTAGGATTGTGTTAGTTTATGGGGTGATGGTTGGTCGGCGTGGACTTGGTGGGCCAAAGGGCCTGTTTCCGCGCTGTACCTCTAAAGTCTAATAGTCTAAATTGCCCGCCTGTCAAGATAATACATAAGTCGCCCGCATCGGTGAAAGGTTATGTTTCAGCATTTTTAGTTTAGTTTAGAGATACAGCACGGAAACAGGCCCCTCGACCCACCGAGACCCCACCGACCAGCGATCCCCGCACACTAACACTACCCTGCGCCCAGTAGGGACAATTGTACATTTATACCAAGCCAATTAACCTGCAAACCTCTACGTCTTCGGAGTGTGGAAGGAAACCGGAGGTCTCGGAGAAAACCCACGCAGGTCACGAGGAGAACGTGCAAACTCCGTACAGACAGCAGACAGCACTCGTAGTCAGGATCGGACTTGGGTCTCTGGCGCTGTCAGGCAGTAGCTCTACCGCCAAGCCACCTTGCCGCCCATCAATGCAGTGATTTACAGTGATCTTGTACTTTTCTCAGTCGTCTTGCCTTGTCTTGCTTTGCCCCAGCAGCTCCACTTGGAATCCTTTATCTTCCCACAAGGAGAAGTAAATCTATCCAATGCCTCTTGTGGAATAGTTTATTTGCTTAGAATGTGGGATGAGGGGTGATCTCACAGGGGTGTACGAAATCTTGAGAAGAATAGATGCACAGAGTCCCTTGCGCAGAGTAGGTAAATCGAGGACCAGAGGACAGAGGTTTAAGATGAAGGGGAAAAGATTTAATTGGTACTAGACCAAGTGGACCCGTTGGGCTCATACCTATCAAGGCATTGGTGCAGCACCGTCTCCTCCCCCCCCCTCCCCTCTCCCCTCTCCCCTCTCCCCTCTCCCCTCTCCCCTCTCCCCTCTCCCCTCTCCCCTCTCCCCTCTCCCCTCTCCCCTCTCCCCTCTCCCCTCTCCCCTCTCCCCTCTCCCCTCTCCCCTCTCCCCTCTCCCCTCTCCCCTCTCCCCTCTCCCCTCTCCCCTCTGCCCTCTCCCCTCTCCCCTCTCCCCTCTTCCCTCTCCCCTCTCCCCTCTCCCCTCTGCCCTCTGCCCTCTGCCCTCTGCCCTCTGCCCTCTGCCCTCTGCCCTCTGCCCTCTGCCCTCTCCCCTCTCCCCTCTCCCCTCTCCCCTCCCCCCTCCCCCACTACCTCCCCCCCTCCCTTCCCCTCCTCCCTCCCTCCGTACAGACGGCACCCGTAGTCAGGATTGAACCTGGGTCCCTGGCGCTGTAAGGCAGCAACTCTGCTGCTCTGGTAGATAGATCAGCCATGATTGAATGGCAGAGTAGACAATGGACAATAGACAATGGACAATAGACAATAGGTGCAGGAGGAGGCCATTCGGCCCTTCGAGCCAGCACCGCCAGTCAGTGTGATCATGGCTGATCATTCTCAATCAGTACCCCGTTCCTGCCTTCTCCCCATACCCCGTGAGTCCGCTATCCTTAAGAGCTCTATCTAGCTCTCTCTTGAATGCATTCAGAGAATTGGCCTCCACTGCCTTCTGAGGCAGAGAATTCCACAGATTTACAACTCTCTGACTGAAAACATTTTTCCTCATCTCCGTTCTAAATGGCCTACCCCTTATTCTTAAACTGTGGCGCCTGGTTCTGGACTCCCCCAACATTGGGAATATGTTTCCTGCCTCTAACGTGTCCAACCCCTTAATAATCTTATACGTTTCGATAAGATCCCCTCTCATCCTTCTAAATTCCAGTGTATACAAGCCTAGTCGCTCCAGTCTTTCAACATACGACAGTCCCGCCATTCCGGGAATTAACCTCGTGAACCTACGCTGCACGCCCTCAATAGCAAGAATATCCTTCCTCAAATTTGGAGACCAAAACTGCACACAGTACAATGGGCCGAATGGCCTAATTCTGCTCCTATCACTTATACACATGAAATGAACCAGTCAGGAAAAAAACAATACATGATAACAATTGAGCCATCCACGTCCAATCATTGCTGATCTATCTTTCACTCTCAGACCGTTCTCCTGCCTTCTCCCTGAAACCCGTACTAGTCAAGAATCTGTCCATCTCTGCCTTAAAAATGTCCCTTGACTTGACCTCCACAGCCGTCTGTGGCAATGAATTCCAGAGATTCACCACCTTCTGACTAACGAAATTCCTCCTCGTCTCCTTTCTATAGGTGCGTCCTTTTAGTGTGAGGCTGTGGCCTCTGGTCCTAGACTCTCCCACTGGTACAAGGGGTTTCCCCCTGACTCGCAGTCTGAAGAAGGGTCTCGACCCGAAACGTCACCTACCCCTTCTCTCCAGAGATGCCGCCTGACCCGCTGAGTTACTCCAGCCTTTTGTGTCTACCTTCTGTTTAAACCAGCATCTGCAGTTCTTTCCGACACATAAAAAGGAAAAGTCAATTCTGTTCCCTCTTATAAAAATAACACACAGGGGGGAAAAAAAGGTCGTTTTTCAGAAATGGCTCATAAAATAGACTTGTGTAGGAAAATAACTGCAGATGCTGGTTCAAATCGAAGGTATCACAAAATGCTGGAGTAACTCAGCGTTCCTTTTCTCCTGAGATGCTGCCTGACCCTGCTGAGTTACTCCAGCATTTTGTGATGAAATAGACTTGGATCGTTGATCACAGCTGGCAAATACTTCCATGGATATCCTCTTGGCCAGGGCTTATCGAAGCTGAAACACAAATTGCTGAAATATTTACACACAGCACAGAAACAGGCTCTTTGGCCCACTGAGTCTGCACCGACCGGCGATCCCTCCATACTCAGGCAGTATCCTACACTCTACGAATAATTTACAATTACAATATACCTACAAACCCGCATGTCTTTGTAGTGTGGGAGGAAACCGGAGCTCCCGGAGAAAACCCACGTGGTCACGGGGAGCACGTACAAACTCCCGTACAGACAAGACCCATTGTCTGGTGCTGTAAGGCAGAAAATTGTCCCTAGTGGGTGTAGGATAGTGTTAGTGTGCGGGGATCGCTGGGTGGCGCGGACCCGGTGGGCCGAAGGGCATGTTTCTGCGCTGTATCTCTAAATCTAAAAAATCTAAAAAAATCTAAACTCTACCGTTGTGCCACCGTGCTGTTAATTCCGGTTCTTTTACCCTCAGTCTGGTTTCAATAATAATTGAGCCGAACACTGGGTGAGTACAACAGATTTATTACCACGTGGGATTGGGACTTGACTCTAAAGTATCTGATCTGATTCCTCCCAGTGCCCTCCAGACCTGATAGAGCAAGCAAGCTTGGCTTCCAACGTGTCATATATTTATACAGAGTTCAACAAAGACTAGCAACGGTAATCATCAAAAACCAATCACAACTAATACACGTATACAGGAGGCGTTACATAGTTACAGAAAAACAAAGGTGGCCTATCAGTAATTGTCACAAACGTCTCAGGGAAAAACACCAAACTTCATGATCTCACTATTAACTCCTAACGGCCATTTTGTTACATCTGTCATGCCATGGTGACAAAGACTCTCTCTAACAAGGGCTCAGTCAAAGATCAGGTTCCTTATCGCTCTACCGCTGGGCTCTTTCTCGTCTACAAAAACACCCATCCATCAGTAAACACACACTCCCAAGGAGAGAGCGTGTTATCTTTTCTAAGCATAACATCTCTTAACATCTTGTACCGTCAGAACAAAGACGCTATACAAACTCCAGCACGTAGCTCCATATGGTAACAAGCATTAGCTGGCGGTCAGGCAATGTCAGGCTGATCTTTTACTTATTCCACTGTTTTATTCTTTCTACGACGTTACTTATTCTCAGTGCCACCACAAATCTACTGTGAGGGGATAGACACAAAAAGCTGGAGCGACTCAGCAGGACAGGCAGCATCTCGGGAGAGAAGGATTGGGTGACGTTTCAACTGTGCCAGCCTGAGGAAGGGTCTCGACCCGAAACATCACCAACCCCTTCTCTCCGGAGATGCTGCCTGACCCGCTGAGTTACTCCAGCCATTTCGTGTCCATCTTCGGATGAAACAGTAGACAATAGACAATAGACAATAGGTGCAGGAGTAGGCCATTCGACCCTTCGAGCCCAGCACCGCCATTCAATGTGAAGCAGCATCCGCTGTTCCTTCCTACACATAAAAAGGAAAAGTCAATTCTGCTCACTCTTGTTAAAATAACATACAGTGGGGAAAAAAAAGGTCACTTTTCAGAAATGGCTCATAAAATATACTTTGATCATTTATCTCAGCTGGCAAATACTTCCATGGATGTCCTCTTGGCTAGGGCTTTTCAAAGCTGAAAAAAAATAAAATTTGCTGAAATATTTATAGCTTGCAGCTAGCTTCAGCAAGAAATCTATCCATAAATCCTTTTTACAGTGATTATTCTGGAAGTACAGCACAAATAAAAGAACTCAATCTCGCACCATCTCACTGTCATGTGAAGTGCATCGAACAAAACGAGGGAATGGTAATTTCATCTCCGCTTGCTGTTATCCGATGCGGACCATTACAAATAGACCAGGACTGGAAAAAATAGCATCGTGGTGTTGAAGGCGAGGGGGGTGAGAGACGATTGATAATTAGGTTATACCCCTCCTTAATAAAGGCAACCTTATTTAGAGTCATAGAGTCGCATAGCACGGAAACAGGCCCTGTGGCCCAACTTTGGTCATAGAAGCATAGGAACGAAGAAAATAGGTGCAGGAATAGGCCACTCGGCCCAACGTGCCAGCACCGCCATTCAACATGATCATGGCTGCTCATCCTAAATCAGTAATAGACACAAAAAGCTGGAGTAACTCAGCGGGACAGGCAACATCTCTTGAGAAAAGGATGGGTGACGTTTCGGGTCGAGACCCTTCTTCATAGAAACATAGAAAATAGTTGCAGGAGGAAGCCATTCGGCCCTTCGAGCCTGCACCGCCATTCATAGAAACATAGAAAATAGGTGCAGGAGTAGGCCATTCGGCCCTTCGAGCCTGCACCGCCATTCAATATGATCATGGCTGATCATCCAGCTCAGTAGCCTGTACCTGCCTTCTCTCCATACCCCCTGATAGAAACATAGAAACATTGTGATCATGGCTGATCATCTACTATCAGTAACCCGTGCCTGCCTTCTCCCCATATCCCTTGATTCCACTAGCCCCTAGAGCTCTATCTAACTCTCTTTTAAATTCATCCAGTGAATTGGCCTCCACTGCCTTCTGTGGCAGAGAATTCCACAAATTCACAACTCTCTGGGTGAAACAGTTTCTTCTCACCTCAGTTTTAAATGGCCTCCCCTTTATTCTTAAACTGTGGCCCCTGGTTTTGGACTCGCCCAACATTGGGAACATTTTTCCTGCATCTAGCTTGTCTAGTCCTTTTTTGATTTTATACGTCTCTATAAGATCCCCTCTCATCCTTCTAAACTCCAGTGAATACAAGCCCAGTCTTTCCAATCTTTCCTCGTATGACAGTCCCTCCATCCCTCGTGGATTAACCTCGTGAACCTACGCTGCACTGCCTCAATAGCAAGGAGGGTCTCGACCCGTAACGTTACCCATTCCTTCCCTCCAGAGATGCTGCCTGAACCGCTGAGTGACTCCAGCTTTTTGTGTCTATCTTCGGTGTAAAACCAGCATCTGCAGTTCCTTCCTACAAATCTTTTTCTTGATCTCCAGCTCACACTCTCCAAGATGGTATAGTATTACTGGGAGGCACTGTGTGTCTTACAGCGCCAGAGACCCGGGTTCGATCCCGACTACGGGTGCTGTCTGTACGGAGTTTGTAGGTTCTCCCCCTGACCTGCGTGGGTTTTCTCCCAGTGCAACAGTTTCCTCCCACACTCCAAAGACATACACTTTCCTAGGTTAATTGGCTCTGGTAAAAATGGTTAATTGTCCTTAGTAGTGTGTTGGCTGTGGGCTAGGTGAAAACGAGTTACAGACAGTGAAACTCAACAGGATGACAGTGGAGGCCAATTTACTGAATGCTTTCAAGAGATAGTTCGATTTAGCTCTTGGGGCTAACGGAATCAAGGGATAAGGGGAAAAAGTGGGAATGGGGTACTGATTTTGGATGATCAGCCACGATCATATTGAATGGCGGTGCTGGCTCGTAGGGCCGAATGGCCTACTCCTGCACCTATTTTCTGTGTTTCTATGTTTCTATACGCCAGTACAAGAAGTTAAAGGTCTGAATAGACTGTTATTTTTGAGCATCGCTGTGAATTTTTTTAATGGCACTTTCTTTGTCTGCCAGTAGTTATATCGTCAATTAAATGAGAGAAATGACTTTAATTCTGCGTGCCATTTTTCATCAACAAGTGAAAGATCTTCACTGTGTTTAACATGCATGGATGAATGTTTTCTTAAGATTAAGCTTGGGTAAATAACAAAACTCACTTTAGTTTAACAACCTCCCACTGGCAATTTCATTTCCATTCACAGCCATACAATTTATTATTGATAAGATCAATTCTCATTTAAAATCCCACAGCTTAGACATTGACAAATCTTGGTTTACTTAAAACCATTTCTTGCAGTTTTGCCTCTATTCTTGTGCAGTTAAAACAAAGCATCTTTAAAGGGTCTCGACCCGAAACCTTCTCAACTCCTTTCTAAAGGTACGTCCTTTTATTCTGAGGGGAAAGTGTCAATGGGGGGAGGGAATCTGGAGGTACCTAGTACCTTTTCATACCTCTAGTTCCCCTCTCCCCTGACTGTCTGAAGAAGGGTCTCGACCTGAAATGTCACCTATTCCTTTTCTCCAGAGATGCTGCCTGACCCGCTGAGTTACTCCAGCATTTTGTGTCTATCTTCGGAGTAAACAAGCATCTGCAGTTCCTTCCCACACATCTTTATTGGGTTTTAGTTTAGTTTAGTTTAGAGATACATCGCGGAAACAGGCCCCTCCGCCCACCGAGACCGCGCCGACCAGCGATCCCCGCACATTAACGCTGGGGACATTTCTTCTACATTCATACCAAGCCAAGTAACCTACAAACCTAAGGTATTTATTCACAAAATGCTGGAGTAACTCAGCAGGTCAGGCAGCATCTCAGGAGAGAAGGAATGGGTGACGTTTCGGGTCGAGATCCTTCTTCAGACTCAACCTACAAACCTGTACATCTTTGTTGAGTGTGGGAGGAAACCAACGTACATCTTTGTTGAGTGTGGGAGGAAACCAACGATCTCGGAGAAAACCCACGCAATTCACGGGGAGAACGTACAAACTCCGTACAGACAAGCACTGGGAGTCAGGATCGAACCCGGTTCTCTGGCGCTCTAAGGCAGCAACTCTACTGCTGCGTCACCATGCCACCCACTTGCAATAAATTCACAAATATGTTGCAATATATAGCACATGAGTACGTATATCTTACACCAGTTCTTTTTAATGGAACAATTACATTTAACTTGCAGAAATATCATCTCAGAAAAATCTGCCAAATCATCAAAAAACGAATCAAATGGGCGCAGCGGGAGAGTTGCTGCCTCACAGCGCCAGAGACCCGGGTTCGATCCTGACTACGGGCGCTGTCTGTACGGAGGTTTTACGTTCTCCCCGTGAACTGCGTGGGTTTTCTCCAGGTGCTTGAGGTTTCCTCCCACAAAAAGCTGGAGTAACTCGGGGGGTCAAAGTCGGCAGCTTCTCTGGAGAAAAGGAATAGGTGACGTTTCGGATCTGTCCTTTTCACACCTTACCCTTCCATATCTCCATGTCTCCCTCTCCCCTGACACTCTGTGTGAAGAAGGGTCTCGACCCGAAAACGTCACGCATTCCTTCTCTCCAGAGATGCTGCCTGTCCCGCTGAGTTACCCCAGCTTTTGGTGTCAATACCCATTGAGTGCGATGTTTCCGAACATATTGAGGTGAGTATAATTGTGAATCAATCTTCATGCACAAGTTAAGCGCCAGCAATCAAAGACAATCTTTTTCCATAAAATATTATTGCCTTTACAGCTCGGCAATTAATGGCGATTTAAGCAAAGCAATTAACATTGATGATATTATTGATTGGCTGATATCAATGAAAAAGCATGATATAATTTGTTTAGTTTAGTTTAGAGATACAGTGCGGAAACAGGCCCTTCGGCCCACTGCACTGACCAGCGATGCCCGCACACTACCGCTATCGAGCACACCCTAGGAACAATTTACAATTTTACCGAAGCCGATTAGCCTACAAACCTGCACGTCTTTGGCATGTGGGAAGAAACCGGAGCACCCGGGGAAAACCCACGCGGGTCACGGGGAGAACGTACAAACTCCGTGCAGGCAGCACCCGTGGTCGGGATCGAACTCAGTTCCCTGGCGCTGTGAGGCAGCAACTCTGGCACTGCGCCAACGGGCTGCCCTAATATCTGTTCGTGAATGAAATTAGCTGAGGTGTTTTTTAATTTAACCGCATTACTTATTCATATGCTTATGCCTAATCTGATCCTCAGAATCAAACTTGGCAGAATGAGTGAGAAACACAGGAAGAGGTTCGTATTTTTGCTCCAGATTTATTCTCCAGTTAATAAGATCATAGGAGTTAGGAGCAGGATTATGCCATTCGGCCCATCGAGTCCGCTCTGCCATTTGATCAAGGACATACTCATCTGCAGTCTAAAGAGCCTGTAAGGCAGCAATACTTCCGCTGCGCCACAACGCCTGCTTGTAGAACATATGAAATTTATTTATAATTTACCTTTTTGTGTGTTATCTTAGCCACTGTGATGTTGCCTCATGCAAGATTCCCATTGTACTTGTATCTACCGTGATTGTACACATGACAATAAACTCAAATTCACTTAAAATCAACCCAGACAAAAGTTCCTGTCAAACCTCACGTCTTTTGAAGGTACCTTCAGCTGGTGGGAAAGGAAGAATGAAAGATGGTATACCTTTACAGCTTTTAACATATCCCAGGGCAATTATAGTCAACAGAGTCCCTTTTTTGAAGTGTAGACACCAGTCACATGCAAGAATCAGGAGTCCTTTATTTTCTGCGGGTGCCAAAGCAGAACAGTGACATTCTTACTTGCAGCAGCACAACAGGTTTGTAAACACGGTACTCGACAGATAATGTAACAAACAAACCGGAAAAAAAAGTTCAATAAATAAAATAAATAACCCAATATAAGTGCAAAAATACAAAACAAAGACTGAAAACTAGATACACAGAGTCTCTTAGAAACATAGAAACATAGAAACATAGACAATAGGTGCAGGAGTAGGCCATTCGGCCCTTCGAGCCCGCACTGCCATTCAATATGATCATGGCTGATCATCCAGCTCAGTAACCTGTACCTGCCTTCTCTCCATACCCCCTGATCCCTTTAGCCACAAGGGCCACATCTAACTCCCTCTTAAATATAGCCAATGAACTGGCCTCAACTACCTTCTGTGGCAGAGAATTCCACAGACTCACCACTCTCTATGTGAAGAAATGTTTTCTCATCTCGGTCCTAAAAGACTTCCCCCTTATCCTTAAGCTGTGACCCCTGTTGCCCCTGGTTCTGGACCCAGTGTACGTTCTCTTGCCCAGTGTAGGGGAATCGAGGACCAGAGGACATAGGTTCAAGATGAAGGGGAAAAGATTTAATAGGAGTCAGAGGGGTAATTTTTTCACACAGAGGATGGTGGGTGTATGGAACAAGCTGCCAGAGGAGGTCGTTGAGGCTGGGACTATCCCGTCGTTTAAGAAACAGTTAGACAGGTACACGGATAGGACTGGTTTGGAGGGTTAGGTACCAAATGCGGGCAGGTGGGACGAGTGTAGCTGGGACATGTTGGCCAGTGTGGGAAAGTTGGGCCGAAGGGCCTGTTTCCACACTGTATCACTCTATGACTCTAAGTCCCTAGTGCGGCCAAGGCAGTTTAGTTTAGTTTAGTTTAGAGATACAGCGCGAAAACAAGCTCTTCGGACCAAAAGCAACAAAGCCCCTCACTGTACCACTGTGCACGTGACAATAAACTAAACCCAATTAAACACTGTATGTTTAAGGTCTATTCAATAACTCAATGGGCGGCACGGTGGCGCAGCGGTAGAGTTGCTGCCTTACAGCATTTGCAGCGCCGGAGATCTGGGTTCGATCCCGATTACGAGTGCTGTCTGTACGGAGTTTGTACGTTCTCCCCGTGACCTGCATGAGTTTTCTCCGAGATCTTCGGTGTCCTCCCACATTCCAAAGACGTACAGGTTTGTAGGTTAGTTGGCTTGGTGTACGTGTAATGATTGTCCCTAGTGTGTGTAGGATAGTGTAAATGCACGGGGATTGCTGGTCGGTGCGGACTCGATGGGCCGAAGGGCCTGTTTCCGCACTGTATCTCTAAACTAAACTAAACTCATAACGCTGGTATCAAGTTGATTTTCTAACTGGAGGTCTTAGATATCCCTATGTTATTCCCAATTCAATATCGGCGATAATGTGTAATTTCTACATCGCGTCTGTTTTTTTAGTTTCTAGTTTTCAGTTTTTGAGATACAGTGCAGAAACTGGCCCTTCGGCCCACGAACCCGCATCGACCAGCGATCCCCGCGCACTAGCATTATCCTACCCACGCAAGGGACAATTTACAATTTTATACCGAAGCCAATTAACCCACAAACCTGTACGTCTTTGGAGTGTGGGAGGGAACCTGATCACCCGGAGAAAACCCACGTGGGCCACGTGGAGAACGTATAAGACTCCGTACAGACAAGCACCTGTACCCAGGATCGAACCCTCGTCTCATAGAAAATAGGTGCTGGAGGAGGCCATTCGGCCCTTCGATCCAGCACCGCCATTCATTGCGATCATGGCTGATCATCCACAATCAATAACCTGTGCCCAACCTCTCCCCATATCCCTTGATTCCACTCGGACCCAGAGCTCTATCTAACTCTCCATTAAGTTCGCCCAGTGATTTGGCCTCCACTGCCCTCTGTGGCAGAGAATTCCACTCTGACGCTGTAAGACAGCAACTCTACCGCTGCGCCACCCATGCCATCCGCTCTGATGAACCTGAACTTGAAACGTCACTTGTTTCTCCTTCTGCGGATGCCATCTGACCACCTGATTATTTTTTTTCTCCAGCGTTTAAAATAAATTAAAAAAAAATCAGATTCCACGCATCTACAGGTCTCCCTCCGGCTTTGATTTAGGGTAAACCTTTGGAACCTCCCTGTGCAGAGAGTTGACGTGTTGCTGAGTCTTATTCAAAGCTGGGACCTGAAGGGTTTAGGAACATGAAGGGAATCAGCGATTGTGTGATCAGACTTTAAAGCGCAAGATTAGCCATGATCCCATTGAGTTCTGGAGGAGGCTCAAAGGATCTTATGGCCCGCACTTGGTTCTGTTCCCTCAAGTCTAAAAAATCGTTCCTTTCATTGGGGAATTAATATTTATTAATGAAAGATATAAATTGGCACATCGTAAAACCTGAGTGACATAAAACCAATCACATCGGCGATACAGGGGTAAAGTTTAAAATTGCCCCCAGCTTTACATACATACCTACAAAAAAAAATCATCTACATAAATACGACATGGATGGAATAGATGGCGTAGACTTTTCTCATGTTGGGGGTTATTTGAAATGAGAGGGCAGAGGTTTCAGATGAGAAGACGATGGTTTAAAAGGATCTGAAGGGGATTTTTTTCACACAAAGAGTGTTTTGGAATTTCATCATCGGCGGTCACTCGAAGCGAGTATGACTGTCCTCTCCATAGGGTCGGACGCCTGTGCGTGACTTTGTTTAACGTGGGGAGACTGGTGCACAGACAGCCACCGCACGTGGTCCTTGACAGATCTGGGTCAGGATCCAGTGGCGTGGAGTCCAAGACGACCGGGGACCCTTTTCTGCTGCGGCCTTCATCCATCCGCCTTCCCAGCCGTTGTGACGCTCCCACTAAAGTCAGCCGTCACCCTCCGCCTGTTCCACCGTTGAGGTCTTGGTTTGGATCGCTCTTTGTCAGGGGACCTCCCCCCTCGACCCTTACTTACCGCCATGGGTGACCCTACCAGGAGCATGGCTCCAGACGGCATCGCTCTCAGGATCTCAGGACCACACAAGCTTCTCCACCACGACAAGGTGACAATCCACGGAGAAGATGGAATATACTACGTACGGCGGTGCAGCGGTAGTGTTGCTGCCTTGCAGCTCCGGAGACCCGGGTTCTGTCCTGGGTACAGAGTTTGTACGTTCTCCCCGTGACCCGCGTGGATTTTCTCCGAAAACTTCGGTTTCCTCCCACACTCCAAAGACGTACAGGTTTGTAGGTTAATTGGCTTGGTGTAAATGTAAATAAAATTCTCCCCAATGCGTGTCAGGGTAGTGTTAGCGTGCGGGGATCGCCGGTCGGTACGGTCTCGGTGGGCTGAAGGGCCTGTTTTCGCACTGTATCCCCAAAATAAACTAAACTAAACTAAACTATTACATGGATAGAATAGACGGCGTCGCCTTTTCCCATGGTGCAGGCTATCTGAAACAAGAGGACAGAGGTTTCAGATGAGAAGTAGATGGCTTCAAAGGATCTGAAGGGGATTTCTTTCACACAAAGTCTTGGAATATACGACCTGCAGAGATCACAACATTTAAGAAATTTCCAGTCAAGCATTTGGGCATTGGTTGTTGGTTTATTATTATCGTCTGTACCAGCGCCACGATGAAACACTGTGTCTGCAGAGAGCATATTGTCTGGTTGCATCACGGCCTGGTTCAGCAACTCAAATGCCCAGCAGTGAAGAAAACTGCAAGAAGTGGTGAACACTGCCCAGCCCATAACGGGTGCTGACCTCCCCACCATCGAATGTATCTACAGGAGTCGCTGCCTCAAAATGGCCGCCAGCGTCATCAGAGACCCCCACACCACCCTGGCCACGCTCTCATTTCACCCCTGCCATCGGGAAGAAGGTACAGGAGCCTGAAAACTGTCACGTCCAGGTTCAGGAGCAACTTCTTCCCTGCAGCCATCAGGCTGTTAAACACCACAACCTCCAAATAAGCTCTGAACTGCATAGTCCTTGGGCAATTTTTGACTTTGCACTATTTTAATTAATTTGTCTGGTTTTTCATACATATAGGCAATAGACAATAGGTGCAGGAGTAGGCCATTCGGCCCTTCGAGCCAGCAGCGCCATTCAATGCGATCATGGCTGATCATTCTCAATCAGTACCCCGTTCCTGCCTTCTCCCCATACCCCCTGACTCCGCTATCCTTAAGAGCTCTATCTAGCTCTCTCTTGAATAAATAAATATATATATTTATTTATATATTTGTAGAGAACATTTATACATATTTATGTGTGTGTATATATGTATGTATGTGTGTGTGTGTGCGTGTGAAAAACCAGACAAATAAACAAGCAATAGAATCCACTGTGGTGCAGCAATATATATAAATAGATATATAAAAATAGTCCAGTATATATCAGTGTATATGTATATATATATATATACGCCGATCAGCCAAAACATTATGACCACCTGCCTAATATGCTGCTGGTCCTCCGTGTGCCGCCAAAACAGCGCCGACCCGCCGAGGCACGGACTCTACGAGACCCCTGAAGGTGTCCTGTTGTATCTGGCACCGAAACATCAACAGCAGATCCTTCAAGTCCTGTACGTTGCGAGGTGGAGCCGACGTGGATCGGACTTGTCGATCCAGCACATCCCACAGATGCCCAATCGGATTGAGATCTGGAGAATATTGGAGGCCAGGGCAACATCGTGAACACTTACTTCGTCATGTTCCTCAAACCGTTCCCGAACAACGTGTGCAGTGTGGCAGGGCGCATTATCCTGCTGAGAGGCCACTGCCATCAGGGAATACCATTGCCATGAAGGGGTGTACCTGGTCTGCAACGATGTTTAGGTAGGTGACACGTGTCAAATTGACGTCCACATGAATGGCCGGACCCAGGGTTTCCCAGCAGAATATTGCCCAGAGCATCACACTCCTTCCTTTGTATCGCAAAATGCTGGAGTAACTCAGCGGGTCAGGCAGCATCTCTGGAGAGAAGGAATGGGTGAGAACCTTCGTGTCGAGACCCTTCGTGTCGAGACCCTTCTTCGTCTGAAGAAGGGTCTCGACCCAAAACGTCACCCATTCCTTCTCTCCAGAGATGCTGACTGACCCGCTGAGTTACTCCAGCATTTTGTGATACCTTCGATTTGTACCAGCATCTGCAGTTATTTTCCTACACTCCCTCCATTGGCTTGTCGTCTTCCCACAGTCGGTTCGGACCAGACGGGATAGCCTTCGTTACCCTCACGCATCGATGAGCCTTGGGCGCTCAACACCCTGTCTGTTGCCGGTTTGTGGTTTGTCCCTCCTCGGAACACTGTCGGTAGCTACTCACCACTGCTGACCGGGAGCACCCCACAAGTCTTGCCGTTTCAGAGATGCTCTGACCCAGTCGTCTGGCCCTTGTCAATGTCGCTCAGGTCTTTACTCCTGCCCATTTCTCCTGCATCCAACACATCAACATCAAGAACTGACTGTCCACTTGCTGCCTAATATACCCCACCCATTGACAGGTGCCATTGTAACAAGATAACCAATGTTATTCACTTCACCTGTCTAGTGGTCATAATGTTTTGGCTGATTGGTGTATACACACACATATATATATATACAGTGTGTGTGTGTGTGTGTGTGTGTGTGTGTGTGTGTGTGTGCGTGTGTGTGTGCGTGTGTGTGTGCGCGTGTGTGTGTGTGTGTGCGTGTGCGTGCGCGTGTGCGTGTGTATGTGCACGTGTGTGTGTGAGTGTGTATATATATATATATATACCGCAGGAGATGCAACACCTGTCCCTTTACCTCCCCCCTCAACTCCATCCAAGGACCCAAACAGTCTTTCCAGGTGAGACAGAGGTTCACCTGCACCTCCTCCAACCTCATCTATTGTATCCGCTGCTCTAGATGTCAACTTATTTACATCGGCGAAACCAAGCGCAGGCTCGGCGATCGCTTCGATCAACACCTGCGCTCGGTCCGCATTGACCAAACTGATCTCCCGGTGGCTGAGCACTTCAACTCCCCCTCCCACTCCCAGTCTGACCTTTCTGTCATGGGCCTCCTCTAGTGCCATAGTGAGGCCCACCGGAAATTGGAGGAACAGCACCTCATATTTCGCCTGGGCAGCTTGCAGCCCAATGGTATGAACATCGACTTCTCCAACTTTAGATAGTTCCTCTGTCCCTCTCTTCCCCTCCTTTTTCCCAGATCTCCCTCTATCTTCCTGTCTCCACCTATATCCTTCCTTTGTCCCGCCCCCCTGACATCAGTCTGAAGAAGGGTCTCGACCCGAAACGTCACCCATTCCTTCTCTCCTGAGATGCTGCCTGACCCGCTGAGTTACTCCAGCATTTTGTGAATAAATACCTTCGATTTGTACCAGCATCTGCAGTTATTTTCTTATACGATATATATATATATATATATATATAAAATATATACATTGAACTATTGTCTGGCATCTATAATGATCTACGGGGAAGATTGCCTTTGCTCGTTATCTTTGCTGTGCAGGTAAGTAGTTCAAATTTCAGGATTTGGAACGGATCTGATCAATTTCCCGAGACTCAATTTTGTTGTCTGCCTCAAAGCGTTGAGTAAACGGCCGAACAGTTCAGACCGTCTGCAGTTGGTCAGGGAGAAGGGTCCACTCTTTGAGTAATGTGCATTGTAACAGCGGCTTCGAGCTACGCACACAAGGCTTGCTTCGTGTCAGTTCCCCAAAGTTTTATTGCTCTCAACGATCCATTTTCTTCCTGCTCAAAGCCGCCGTTCTGACCTTGCGGAGAGCAGAGAGGAAAACATATTATGTCCAGTCTGTTAGGGGGGCCTTGGCCCAGAGTAAGTGAGATGTCACTGGTGATCGCAGCAGAGAATGTGCATCGTTTGGCCTGATGGAAAGGGACATCTCCTCTGAGCCTGTTATGACAAAAATGATAACACAGACATCACAATGATGATGTATGTAGCTCAACGCGTTAAAAACTATATTCCACCATTAAGCTCTAAAGCTACAGAGAGCAATCTTTGGCCAGAGTTTAGCAATGGGTATTTATGGGATTGGGATAAACAAAAAATATAGTAATCTCTACCTTCGGCCTAATTCTTTTAATTAATCAATGAATCAATTAAAAAAAAAATCTGGTCAATACAATACAACAGATTGACCACACAGTTATGAAAGTTAAATAGTACAAAATCATTGTACTACCAAAAATAAAACAATATAATCACACATGATATTTTCTGACCAAAAAAAAAAGTATAGGCAGAAGCCTATTGTGCCTACCCCTTAATACTTAATGGAGGGCGTGCAGCGTAGGTTCACTAGGTTAATTTCCGGAATGGCGGGACTGTCGTATGTTGAAAGGCTGGAGCGATTGGGCTTGTATACACTGGAATTTAGAAGGATGAGGGGGGATCTTATTGAAACATATAAGATAATTAGGGGATTGGACACATTAGAGGCAGATAACATGTTCCCAATGTTGGGGGAGTCCAGAACAAGGGGCCACAGTTTAAGAATAAGGGGTAGGCCATTTAGAACGGAGATGAGGAAGAACTTTTTCAGTCAGAGGGTGGTGAAGGTGTGGAATTCTCTGCCTCAGAAGGCAGTGGAGGCCAGTTCGTTGGATGCTTTCAAGAGAGAGCTGGATAGAGCTCTTAAGGATAGCGGAGTGAGGGGGTGTGGGGAGAAGGCAGGAACGGGGTACTGATTGAGAGTGATCAGCCATGATCGCATTGAATGGCGGTGCTGGCTCGAAGGGCTGAATGGCCTACTCCTGCACCTATTGTCTATTGTCTATTGTCTAAAATATAATTTTAAAAAAACACAATATCATAAGTCAGACTCAGATAAACAAAACATAGAAAGAAACACAAATATAGTCAAGAACCATCTCTCGACCCGAAACGTCACCCATTCCTTCTCTCCCGAGATGCTGCCTGACCTGCTGAGTTACTCCAGCATTTTGTGAATAAATACCTTCGATTTGTACCAGCATCTGCAGTTATTTTCTTACATTTCTGTCATGTCAGTCATTTCTCGTTGCTGATCGCCCCTTTTGCATCTTTCAAATTTAGAGATACAGTGTGGAAACGTACATTTAGACTGGGGACAGGGAGGAATTTATTTCGTCCCGAGGGTGGTGAATCTGTGGGATTCACTGCCCACATAAGGCTGTGGAGGCCAAGTCAAAATGGATATTTGTAAGGCCGCTTGGTTTTTCTCCAGGTGGTCCAGCTTCCCCTCCCTTACCTTCCCCCCCTCCCCCCCCGCCACATCGCAAAGACGTTGTCGGCGTGGGTACCTTGGGCCGAAGGTATCACGAGATAATAGACAATAGACAATAGACAATAGGTGCAGGAGGAGGCCATTCGGCCCTTCGAGCCAGCACCGTCATTCAATGTGATCATGGCTGATCATTCTCAATCAGTACCCCGTTCCTGCCTTCTCCCCGTACCCCCTGACTCCGCTATCCTTAAGAGCTCTATCTAGCTCTCTCTTGAATGCATTCAGAGAATTGGCCTCCACTGCCTTCTGAGGCAGAGAATTCCACAGAATCACAACTCTCTGACTGAAAACGTTTTTCCTCATCTCCGTTCTAAATGGCCTACACCTTATTCTTAAACTGTGGCCCCTTGTTCTGGACTCCCCCAACATTGGGAACATGTTTCCTGCCTCTAACGTGTCCAACCCCTTAATAATCTTATATGTTTCGATAAGATCTCCTCTCATCCTCTCATGACTCTAACTCTGGCTCTCTGAAGTTGTGTGTGTGTTTTTTAGAAGAGTTATTGCTCTTCTTTCAACTAACACATCTATCTGCCTGTAAGAGGAGCTGTTGCGCCATTCTAGAGTATCTCAGTGCCTGTCCTAGGCATTCACCATGCAGTCTCCTCTCAATTGAGGAGCGGCACGGTGGCGCAGCGGTAGAGTTGCTGCCTTACAGCGCCAGAGACCTGGGTTCGATCCTGACCACGGTGCTGCCTATATGGAGTTTGCACGTTTTCCCCATGGGTTTTCTCCGGGAGCTATTTCCTCCCACGCTCTAAAGACGTGCAGGTTTGTAGGTTAATTGTCTTAGTACAGTTGTAAATTGTCCCTCGTGTGTGTAGGATAGTGTTAGTGTGCGGGGATCGCTGGTCGACGCGGACTCGGTGGGCCGAAGGGCCTGTTTCCGCGCTGTATCTTTAAACTAAACTAAAGTGACAATAAAGCATAAAGTGATAGTCATACAGCGTGGAAACAGGCCCTTCGGTCCAACTTGCCCACACCGGCCAACATGACACCGGCCTACACTAGTCTCAGCTCCCTGCGTTTGGCCTATATCCCATTCAAACCTGTTCCTCTAAGCCTGTCCTGTCCATGTACATGTCTAACTGTTTTTTAAACGTTGGGATAATCCCAACCTCAACTATCTCCTTTGGCAGCTCGTTCCATACACCCACCATCCTTTGAGTGAAAAAGTTACCCCTTAGATTCCTATTAAATCTTTTACCCTTCACCTTGAACCTATGTCCTCTGGTTCTCGATTCCCCTACTCAGGGCAAGAGACTCTGTGCGTCTACCCGATCGATTCCTCTCATGATCTTATACACCTCCATAAGATCACCCCTCATCCTCCTGCACTCCAATGAATAGAGTCCCAGTCTACTCAACCTCCCTATAGCTCAGACCCTCGAGTCCTGGCAACATCCTCGTAAATCTTCTCTGCACCTTTTCCAATTTGACAACATCTTGCCTATAACATGGTGCCCAGAACTGAACACAATACTCTAAATGAATCATTGAATTGAACCATTGAATCATTGAACATTGGCTGTGGAAAAGTGGCCACGGATTACCACTGACAAGGCAGCATCTCTGGATAGAAGGAATGGGTGACGTTTTGGGGTCGAGACCTTTCTTCTCACTGAGTCGGGAGAGGGAGACACAGAGATAAGGAAGTGTAAAGTGTGAAAACGAGACATCAAAAGGGATGGGGGTTTGAGGAAAATGTAGAATAGATCATTGTAAGCTGGGAGAAAGT